>NW_028134174.1:0-58926 GCF_964662115.1 Mustela nivalis | reverse complement strand
CCAGGGGTTTATCAATCTTATTGATTCTTTCAAAGAACCAGCTCCTCCTTTCGTTACTTGTTCTGTTGGTTTTTCTGGTTTCTGTTTCACTTGATTTCTGCTTGATCTTTATGATTTCTCTTCTCCTGGGTATAGGCTTTCTTTGTTGTTCTTTCTCCAGCTCCTTTAGGTGTAGGGTTAGGTTGTGTATTTGAGACCTTTCTTGTTTCTTGAGAAAGGCTTGTATCACTACATATTTTCCTCTCAGGACTCCCTTCACTGTGTCCCACAGATTTTGAACAGTTGTGTTTTCATTATCATTTGTTTCCATGAATTTTTCAATTCTTCTTTAATTTCCTAGTTGACTCATTCATTCTTAGTAGGATGCTCTTTAGCCTCCATGTATTTGGGTTTTTTCCAACTTCTCTCTTGTGATTGAGCTCTAGCTTCAGATCATTGTGGTTTGAAAATATGCAGGGAATGATCCCAATCTTGTCATACCAGTTGAGACCTTATTTGTGACCCATGATGTGATCTATTTTGGAGAATGTTCCATGTGCACTGGAGAATAGTGTGTATTTTATTGCTTTGGGATGGAGTGTTCTGAATGTATCTCTGATGTCCATCTGGTCCAGTGTGTCATTTAAGTCCTTTATTTCTTTGTTGATCTTTTGCTTCGATGATCTATCCATTTCTGTGAGGAGGGTGTAAAGTCCCCTACTATTACTGTATTATTGTCAGTGTTGTTGCTTTGATTTTGTTATGAATTGGTTTATATAGTTGGCTGCTCCCATGTTAGGGGCATAGATATTTAAAACTGTTGCATCTTCTTGTTGAACAAACCCTTTGAGTATAATATAGTGTCCTTCCTCATCTTTTATTACAGTTTTTAGCTTAAAATCTAATAGATCCGATACAAGGATTGCCACCTCAGCTTTCTTTTGATGTCCATTAGCATAGTAAATTGTTTTCCACCCCCTTACTTTAAATCTGAAGGTATCTTCGGGTCTAAAATGAGTTTCTTGCAGACAGCATATTGATGGGTTTTGGTTTTTTATCCATTCTGATACCCCATGTCTTTTGATTGGGGCATTTAGCCCATTTACATTCAGGGTAACTATTGAAAGATAAGAATTTAGTGCCATTGTATTGCCTGTAAGGTGACTGTTACTGTATATTGTCTCTGTTCCTTCCTTTGATCTGTTACTTTGAAGCTCTCTCTTTGCTTAGAGGATCCCTTTCAATATTTCCTATAGAGATGGTTCGGTGTTTACAAATTCCTTTAGTTTTTCTTTGTCCTGGAAGCTTTTTATCTCTCCTATTTTCAATGATAGCCTAGCTGAATATAGTGTTCTGGATGCATGTTTTTCTCATTTAGTGCTCTGAATATATCATGCTAGTTCTTTCCGTCCTGCCAGGTCTCTGTGGATAAGTCTGCTGCCAATCTAATATTTTTACCATTGTATGTTACAAACTTTCTTGTCCTGAGCTGCTTTCAGGATTTTCTCTTTGTCACTAAGACTTTTAAGTTTTACTATTAGATGACAGGGTGTGGACTTGTTTTTATTGATTTTGAGGGGGGTTCTCTGTGCCTCCTGGATTTTGATGCTTGTTCCCTTGGCCATATTAGGGAAATTCTCTACAATAATTTGCTTCAGTATACCTTGTGCCCCCATCTCTCTCTTTCTTCTTCTTCTGGAATCCCAATTATTATAATATTGTATCGTCTTATGGTAGCACTTATCTCTTGAATTCTTCCCTCATGGTCCAGTAATTGTCTCTCTTTTGCTCTACTTCTTTATTCTCCATCATTTAGTCTTCTATGTCACTAATTCTCTCTTCTTCCTCATTTATCCTAGCAGTAAGAGCCTCAATTTTTTATTGCACCTCATTAATAGCTCTTTTGATTTCAGCTTGGTTAGAATTTAGTTCTTTCATTTCTCCAGAAAAGGCTTTTATTTCTCCAGACAGTGTCTCTTTAATATCTTCTGTGCTTTTTTGGGGGGCCCAGCTAGCACCCTGAGAATCCTCATTCTGAACTCTAGATCTGACATATTACCAATGTCTGTACTGATTAGATACCTAGCCTTTGGTACTGCCTCTTGTTCTTTCTTTTTTTGTGGTGAGTTATTCCACCTTGTCATTTTATCCAGATAAGAATATATGAACAGGAGAATAAAATACTAAAAGGGTGGCAAAGACCCCTGACAAATGTACACTAACCAAATCAGAAGAGACCCCAATTGGGGGGAGAAATAAGGGGGTAAAAAGAAATTCAAAAAAAATTTTAAATTAAAATATATATATTAGACTGGTGAGTAGAACAGAGCCACCCACTTGATTTTGCATGTATTTGGTTTCTTAGAAGAAACTACCTCCCAAAATTTTAAGAAAAGAAAAACTTATATATATACAAAAATAAGGGTAAATACAATGAATGGATAGAATATGTCCATAAAAGATGAAAATTTAAAAAAAAATTCTAGGGGCTCCTGGGTGGCTCAGTGGGTTAAGCCTCTGCCTTCAGCTCGGGTCATGATTCCAGGGTCTTGGGATCGAGCCCCGCATCTGACTCTCTGCTCAGCAGGGAGTCTACTTCCCCCACCCCCTTTCTCTCTGCCTGCTTCTCTGCCTACTTGTGATCTCTCTTTCTGTCAAATAAATAAATAAAATCTTTAAAAAATTTCTGAAAAAGGAATTGATATGACAAGTTGGTTGGAAAAAGAAGAAAAAAGAAAGTGGAGACAATTAACAGGCTGGAGACTAGAACAAAGCCCTGTGCCAGATTTAGGGTATATTTTGATCTATTAGAAGAAATTGTATCCCAAAATTTTTTAGAAGAAAAAACCCTATATGTATACAAAAAATAAAGTTAATACAATGAAGGATAAAGTATGACTATAATAATGATAAAAAGATTTTTTTAGAAAGGTATGTTAAAATAATCTAGTTAAAAAAACATTAAAAGAGGAAGGAGGAAAAGTCAAAAAAATTAGAATAAGAAAATAATAAAATTAAAAAAATTTAACTTTGCAAGACAAAAGAATCATAGGGAGAAAGCAATGAATTCCATGCTTTCCTTTCTCCTCCTCTGGAATTCTACTGTTCTCCTTGATCAGTGAGTTTGGTCTTGGCTGGATGTCCTTGCTGATCTTCTGGGGGAGGGTCCTCTTGTACTCATTCTCAAAGGTCTTTGCCTGAGGCGGAATTGCGCCACCCTTAAACCCTAATCTTTTTATTTCGTTTACTTTTTTTTAAATAAACATATAATATATTTTTATCCCCAGGGGTACAGGTCTGTGAATCGCCGGGTTTACGCACTCACAGCACTCACCATAGCACATACCCTCTCCAATGTCTATAACCCCAACCCCCTTCTCCCAATCCCCCTCCCACCAACAACCCTCAGTTTGTTTTGTGAGATTAAGAGTCACTTATGGTTTGTCTCCCTCCCAATCCCATCTTGTTTCATTTATTCTTCTCCTACCCACTTAACCCCCCATATTGCATCTCTACTTCCTCATATCAGGGAGATCAAATGATAGTTGTCTATCTCTGAATGACTTATTTTTCTAAGCATGATACCCTCTAGTTCCATCCATGTCATCGCAAATGGCAACATTTCATTTCCTTTGATGGCTGCATAGTATTCCATTGTATATATATACCACATCTTCTTTATCCATTCATCTGGTGATGGACATCTAGGTTCTTTCCATAGTTTGGCTATTGTGGACATTGTTCCTATAAACATTCGGGTGCACGTGCCCCTTCGGATCACTATGTTTGTATCTTTAGGGTAAATACCCAATAGTGTAATTGCTGGGTCATAGGGAAGTTCAATTTTCAACATTTTGAGGAATCTCCATGCCGTTTTCCAGAGTGGTTGCATCAACTTGCATTCCCACCAACAGTGTAGGAGTGTTCCCCTTTCTCTACATCCTCGCCAGCTTCTGTCATTTCCTGACTTGTTAATTTTAGCTATTCTGATTGGTGTGAGGTGATATCTCATTGTGATTTTGATTTGTATTTCCTTGATGCTGAGTGATATGGAGCACTTTTTCAAGTGTCTGTTGGCCCTCTGGATGTCTTCTTTGCCGAAATGTCTGTCATGTCCTCTGCCCATTTCTTGATTGGATTATTTGTTCTTTGGGTGTTGAATTTGCTAAGTTCTTTATAGATTTCAGACACTAATCCTTTATCTGATATGTCGTTTGCAAATACCTTTTCCCATTCTGTCAGTTGTACTTTGGTTTTGTTCACTGTTTCCTCTGCTGTGCAAAAGCTTTTGATCTTGATGAAATCCCAATAGTTCCTTTTTGCCCTTGCTTCCCTTGCCTTTGGCGATTTTCCTAGGAAGATGTTGCTGCGGCTGAGGTCGAAGAGGTTGCTGCTTGTGTTCTCCTCAAGGATTTTGAAGGATTCCTTTCTCACATTGAGGTCCTTCATCCATTTTGAGTCTATTTTCATGTGTGGTGTAAGGAAATGGTCCAGTTTCATTTTCCTGCATGTGGCCGTCCAATTTTCCCAACACCATTTATTGAAGAGGCTGTCTTTTTTCCATTGGACATTCTTTCCTGCTTTGTCAAAGATTAGTTGACCATAGAGTTGAGGTTCTATTTCTGGGCTCTTTGTTCTGTTCCATTGATCTATGTGTCTGTTTTTGTGCCAGTACCATACTGTCTTGATGATGACAGCTTTGTAATAGAGCTTGAAGTCTGGAATTGTGAAGCCACCAACTTTGGCTTTCTTTTTCAATATTCCTTTGGCTATTCGAGGTCTTTTCTGGTTCCATATAAATTTTAGGATTATTTGTTCCATTTCTTTGAAAAAAATGGATGGTATTTTCATAGGGATTGCATTAAATGTATAGATTGCTTTAGGTAGCCTAGACATTTTCACAATATTTGTTCTTCCAATCCAGGAACATGGAACATTTTTCCATTTCTTTGTCTCTTCCTCGATTTTTTTCATAAGTACTTTATAGTTTTCTGAGTATAGATTCTTAGCCTCTTTGGTTAGGTTTATTCCTAGGTATCTTATAGTTTTGGGTGCAATCGTAAATGGGATTGACTCTTTACTTTCTCTTTCTTCTGTCTTGTTGTTGGTGTAGAGAAATACAACTGATTTCTGTGCATTGATTTTATATCCTGACACTTTACTGAATTCCTGTACAAGTTCTAGCAGTTTTGGAGTGGAGTCTTTGGGGTTTTTCACATATAGTATCATATCATCTGTGAAGAGTGATAGTTTGGCTTCTTCTTTGCCGATTTGAATGCCTTTAACTTCCTTTTGTTGTCTGATTGCTGAGGCTAGGATTTCTAGTACTATGTTGAATAGCAGTGGTGATAATGGATATCCTTGCAGTGTTCCTGACCTTAGTGGAAAAGCTTTCAGTTTTTCTCCATTAGGAATGATATTTGCGATGGGTTTTTCATGTATGGCTTTGATAATATTGAGGTATGTGCCCTCTATCCCTACACTTTGAAGAGTTTTGATCAGGAAGGGATGCTGTACTTTGTCAAATGCTTTTTCAGTATCTATTGAGACTATCATATGGTTCTTGTTCTTTCTTTTATTAATGTGTTGTATCATATTGATTGATTTGCGGATGTTGAACCAACCTTGCAGCCCTGGAGTAAATCCCACTTGGTTGTGGGGAATAATCCTTTTAATGTACTGTTGAATCCTATTGGCTAGTATTTTGGTGAGAATTTTCGCATCTGTGTTCATCAAGGATATTGGTCTGTAGTTCTCTGTTTTGATGGGATCCTTGTCTGGTTTTGGGATCAAGGTGATGGTGGCCTCATAAAATGTGTTTGGAAGTTTTCCTTCCATTTCTATTTTTTGAACAGTTTCAGGAGAATAGGAATTAGTTCTTCTTTAAATGTTTGGTAGAATTCTCCCCGGGAAGCCGTCTGACCCTGGGCTTTTGTTTGTTTGGAGATTTTTGATGACTGTTTATTCTCCTTACTGGTTATGGGTCTCTTCAGGTTTTCTATTTCTTCCTGGTTCAGTTGTGGTAGTTTATATGTCTCTAGGAATGCATTCATTTCTTCCAGATTGTCAACTTTGTTGGCGTAGAGTTGCTCATAGTATGTTCTTATAATTATCTGTATTTCTTTGGTGTTGGTTGTGATCTCTCCTCTTTCATTCATGATTTTATTTATTTGGGTCCTTTCTCTTTTCTTTTTGATAAGTCCGTCCAGGGGTTTATCAATCTTATTGATTCTTTCAAAGAACCAGCTCCTCCTTTCGTTACTTGTTCTGTTGGTTTTTTTGGTTTCTATTTCATTGATTTCTGCTCTGATCTTTATGATTTCTCTTCTCCTGCTGGATTTAGGGTTTCTTTCTTTTTCTTTCTCCAGCTCCTTTAGGTGTAAGGTTAGGCTGTGTACTTGAGACCTTTCTTGTTTCTTGAGAAAGACTTGTATCACTACATATTTTCCTCTCAGGACTCCCTTCGCTGTGTCCCAAAGATTTTGAACTGTTCTGTTTTCATTATCATTTGTTTCCATGATTTTTTTCAGTTCTTTTTTAATTTCCTGGTTTACCCATTCATTCTTTAAAAGGATGCTGTTTAGTTTCCATGTATTTTGGTTCTTTTCAATTTCCTCTTGTGATTGAATTCTAGCTTCAGAGCATTGTGGTCTGAAAATATGCAGGGAATGATCCCACTCTTTTGATACCGGTTGAGACCTGATTTATGACCCAGGATTTCATCTATTCTGGAGAATGTTCCATGTGCACTAGAGAAGAATGTGTATACTGTTGCTTTGGGATGAAATGTTCTGAATATATCTGTGATGTCCATCTGGTCCAGTGTGACATTTAAGGCCTTTATTTCCTTGTTGATCTATTGCTTGGATGATCTGTCCATTTCAGTGAGGGGAGTGTTAAAGTCCCCTACTATTATTGCATTATTGTTGATGTGTTTCTTTGATTTTGTTATTAATTGGTTTATATAGTTGGCTGCTCCTATGTTAGGGGCATAGATATTTAAAATTGTTAGATCTTCTTGTTGGATAAATCCTTTGAGCATGATATAGTGTTTCCTTCCTCATCTCTTATTATAGTATTTGGCTTATAATATAATTGATCTGATATAAGGATTGGCACTCCTGCTTTCTTCTGATGTCCATTAGCATGGTAAATTGTCCTCCACCCACCCCTCCCACTTTAAATCTGGAGGTGTCTTCGGGTTTAAAATGAGTTTCTTGGAGGCAACATATAGATGGGTTTTGTTTTTTTATCCATTCTGATACCCTGTGTCTTTTTAATGGGGGCATTTAGCCCATTGACATTCAGGGTAACTGTTGAGAGATATGAATTTAGTGCCATTATATTGCCTGTAAGGTGACTGTTACTGTATATTGTCTCTGTTCCTTTCTGATATACTACTTTTAGGCTCTCTCTTTGCTTAGAGGATCCCTTTCAATATTTCCTGTAGAGCTGGTTTGGTGTTTGCAAATTCTTTCAGTTTTTGTTTGTCCTGGAAGCTTTTAATCTCTCCTTCTATTTTCAATGATAGCCTAGCTGGATATAGTATTCTTGGCTGCATGTTTTTCTCGTTTAGTGCTCTGAAAATATCATGCCAGCTCTTTCTGGCCTGCCAGGTCTCTGTGGATAAGTCAGCTGCCAATCTAATATTTTTACCATTGTATGTTACAGACTTATTTTCCTGGGCTGCTTTCAGGATTTTCTCTTTGTCACTAAGACTTGTAAATTTTACTATTAGGTGACGGGGTATGGGCCTATTCTTATTGATTTTGGGGGGGTTTCTCTACACCTTCTGAATTTTGATGCTTGTTCCCTTTGCCATATTGGGGAAATTCTCCCCAATAATTCTCTCCAGTATCCCTTCTGCTCTCCTCTCTCTTTCTTCTTCTTCTGGAATCCCAATTATTCTAATGTTGTTGTGTCTTATGGTGTCACTTATCTCTCTAATTCTCCCCTCATGGTCCAGCAGCTGTTTGTCCCTCCTTTGCTCAGCTTCTTTATTCTCTGTCATTTGGTCTTCTATATCGCTAATTCTTTCTTCTGCCTCATTTATCCTAGCAGTGAGTGCCTCCATTTTTTATTGCACCTCATTAATAGCTTTTTAAATTTCAACTTGGTTAGGTTTTAGTTTTTTTTATTTCTCCACAAATGGCTTTTATATCTCCCAAGAGGGTTTCTCTAATATCTACCATGCCTTTTTCGAGCCTGGCTAGAACCTTGAGAATCGTCATTCTAAACTCTAGATCTGACATATTACAAATGTCTGTATTGATTAGGTCCCTAGTCTTCGGTACTGCCTCTTGCTTTTTTTTTTTTGTGGTGAATATTTCTGCCTTGTCATTTTGTCCAGTTTCGAGTATATGAAGGAGCAAGTAAAATACTAAAAGGGTGGCAAAGATCCCAGGAAAATATGCTTTAACCAAATCAGAAGAGATCCCAAATCATGGGGTGGGGGTGAAGAAAAGCCATAAAAAGAGGTTCAGAAAAAAAAAATTAAGAAAAGAAAATGAATAAAGAAAAAATATAAAAAAGAAAAATATATATATATTAGATAAACTAGTTTAAAAATGTTAAAAAAGCAAAGAGTAAAATTTAAAAAAATTTAGCAGAAGAAGAAAAAAAAATTGAAAAGAAAGTAATTAAATTAACTGCAAGACTGAAGAATCATGGGGAGAAAGCCATGAGTTCCATGCTTTGCTTACTCTTCGTCTGGAATTCTGGTGCTCTCCTTGGCATTGAAACTGCACTCCTTGGTAGGTGAACTTGGTCTTGGCTGGATTTCTTGTTGACCTTCTGGGAGAGGGGCCTTTTGTAGTGATTCTCAAGTGTCTTTGCCCCAGGTGGAATTGCACCACCCTTACCAGGGGCCGGGCTGAGTAATCCACTCGGGCTCGTGTTCAGCAGCTTTTGTTCCCTGAATGCTTTCCGTAGAGTTCCGGAGGACAGGAATGAAAATGGCGGCCGCCCTGTCACCGGCGCGGAGGAGCCAAAAGCTCTGGGCCCCATTCCTCAGTGCGGCCTCAGAGAATAGCGCCCAATAACTCCCATCTCCCTGGCCTATGGCTGCGCATCAAACTCACAGAGCCTGCGACCGGTTCAAGGTAACCCCAAGCTGAGAGCTCATTCCTCAGCTCTGTCTCTGTAGCCGGCTTCCCCGTTCTAATACCTGCAAGCTCTGCGACACTCAGACACCCCAGATCCTTCTGTGACCCTGGGGGATCTGAAGCCACACTGACCCCGTGTGGGCTTCACCCCGGTTTAGCCTCTGGCTTGATGTCTGTCAGTAGAACAGACTTTTAAAAGTCCTGATTTTGTGCTCCGTTGCTCTGCCACTTGCTGGGAGCCAGCCCCTCCCCCGGGGTCTATCTTCCCGTCGCTTTGGATTCACTTTTCCGCCAGTCCTACCTTTCAGAAAGTGGCTGATTTTCTGTTTCTAGAATTGCTGTTCTTCTTCTCTTCCATCTCCTGTTGGATTTGTAGGTGTTTGCAATCTTTAGATAAGCTATCTAGCTGATCTTCTGTTACCTGAAATAGCCTCATCCTGCTACTTCTCCGCCATCTTGACTCCTCTCCACCCTAATCTTTTTGATAAGAGCATGTACAGCTGTTGTGTAGATGACTATAGAGGTTTATTTGGTTTAAAATAAGTATATCTCACAAAGGATGATTAATTTTCAGGTTTTTAATTCATCGGAATCTTGGGTTACCAAGGTGTTCAGGTTGTCACTATATCACTATAGCAGCACTTCCCTGCCACTACAGCATCTAGTTTTTTTAAAATGTCATTAATTAGTCAGATATCTAGCTATTTGTGTATATGGAACCAGACCTCTGGATATTTGGAAAAGTAGATGATCATCGTGTTTTTTACTTTGTATGTCAAATGTTTGTATATACTTAAAAACTGTTTTCATGCTAATCTGATTGACAGTCATTGGTGATATTTTTTTGTCATAACTAAAGAAATAGTAAATATCATTTACTCTATCAGGCACCATGGAAAGTCGAAATTTATTGGTAGAATGAATGTTGTGGTTAGAATTGTGCCTAAAAGGGGCACCAGGATTGCTAAGTTGGTTGAGTGCCTGACTCTTGGTTTGGGCTCAGGTCATGATCTCAGGGTCATGAGATGGAGCCTCGTGTCATGCTCACACTCAGCACAGAGTCTGCTTAAGATGCTTGCTTCCTCTCCCTCCTTATCTGCCCATGCCCCAACTCATGCACACATGTGACATTCTCTCTCTCTCTCTCTCAAATAAATAAATAAATTCTTTAAAAAAAAAAAAAGGAATTGTGCCTGAAAATAAGTTTCTGTGAATGTTCACAGACAGTCTCATTTCTACTATCTGCTATAAAATGGGGCGTACGTTCTAATTCACAGAAACATTGAAATGATTAATTTGATACACATGATATGCCTTCATCTCTTCATAGAATTATGGCATTTAAAAACAACTTTTCATTGAGTAATGCATTTAAAAGACAATGAGATTGTCAGGTTTCTGAGAGCCTCGTCTTTGGATTAAGGTAGATCTGGGTTTGAATCCCACTCATGGCAGTTATATGCCAAATCAACTTGACAAAATCTTTTTCACCTCACTGAATCTGTTTAATTATCTATAAGATGGGTGAATAAAATACATAAATTCAGGTTTATTCTTGGTATTCCAGCACCAGACATAATGTAAGCTGTGTAACTCCGGTCCTGGCATGTGGTGCGTTGTCAGAATGACTGGTAATTTTATTGTTGTTGTTAGAAGAGAAGAGTTAGCTTGCCTTCACCATAAATGAACTATTTCTTCAGCTTTGGGGTAACTCTTACTCCCCTGTCATTGATAAAAATAAAATTAAAATTTCTTGATTTGGGGCTAGTCTCCTGATTGAGGAGACATCCTCACACTATATTTCAGAACTCCATTCAGTTCCCAAGTTCTTTCCTTCTCAGCCTCTTTCTGGCTGTGCCTGAGGGATTTAAATTACTAAATGAGCTTGCCTTTTTTTTTTCTTGTTCATCTTGTATTGTTACGCAATTAAGAGAAAAAAATCTTGATGATGCTGCCTTCCTCAGAAAGGCCACATCAAAAGGTAGACTTCACCAAAAATAATACACACTTTTTCCGAAGACACAAACAGTTCCTTGAAAAGGATGTCATGCTGTAATTTGTTTTGTGAATTCTATAAACCACAGAACATTTACTTACAGTAAAGTTTGACCTTTCTTTTTCCTTCTTTTTATGTCTACAAAGCTTCATCGTCTTTTGAGAAGAAATATAAAAGCTAACATTTTGTTTTAAGTGTGTGTGTATGTGTGTGTGTGTGTGTGTGTGTATATATACACACACACATATTCTAGATTGGATTTTATTAGGATATTGAGTTTAATTTTTAGCCAGGGCCCTTTGGCTTAATGCAGTAATATTTTATGGAATGCAATCATTTGTGCAAAGACCAAAGAGAGGCCCATTTGAAACTTTACAGAAAGAATATTCTGTGCTCATAAGGTGATGGGAAATGCAATATGTGCACTAAGCTCCACATTGCACCCCACTGAAAGCAGAGAAATCCCTATGACTGATTTGATGGTAGTAAAATCTCTTTAGGGATTTTTTGGATAAAGAAAGTAATAACAAGAAATGGGCACATAATTAAGTTTCCAAAATGCACGTGTCTCAAGCATCTTATTGTCCCTCTGGAGGAGAACTTTACTATTGACTTAGGTAGACAATTTTCCTGCTATGAGCCCATTAAAAAAAAAAAAAAAGTCTTTCTAAATTTTCTAAACAATCCTCTGCTATTTGAGTTATAAAAACATTTTACTGTCATTTGTGTTCTATTTTCCATTCATTATGGCAATGTTTTACAACCACAAGGTTGCTATAGAAATGAAAATAAACAAAGATTTGGAAAGATACATGATGCAGGGGCTTGTTCTGGCTCTCTTGCCCGAATATGTGGATTATGTTCTCTAAATATACTTTCTACCTCAGTTGTCCAGTTGGTCTTTCCCGAAGGAAACAAAATTGAAAACTCTTTGTTCCAATTTATGTAAATTTTTTTCCTCAAAGCCTTCTTAAATTATGTCCGTGTCCTAAGAACCAATTGGTCTAAAAAAGAGAAAAGAAATTAGAAAGAATTGGAGGAAAAGGGGGAAGAGGGAAGAAAAGATGGAAAGGAAGAGGGAGAAGGAATAAGGTAGGCATAAGAGAAGTTAGAGCTTAAAGTCCACTGTAGGTAGTCATGGTAACCATAAGGGGAAATGTATTTCTGGGAAAGCCCAGGCGATTCTGCAGGGGTTCAGGAAGGAATCCGTAGTTCTAGTGCATTACCCTAGAGAAGTTATTGGTCCTTTCTGTTTTGGCTCAGCATTGGTTACCTAGGACTCAGCCCTTTGTTCAATGGATGTGGCAGAGTGCTAGCTTTTATAAATTTAGAAGAACTGATTTAGCAATACTTAGGAAATTAACACCTAAAATCATCCACAAGTTACTAGACCCACATTTGGAATCATAATAAAATATATCTTGAGGGGTACCTGGGTGGCTCAGTTGGGTAAGCTGTTGCCTTTGGCTGGGGTTGTGATCTCAGGGTCCTAGGATTTAGCCCTGCATGGGGCTCCCTGCTCAGTTGGAAGCCCACTTCTCCCTCTCTTCCCCGCTTGTGCTCTCTCTCACAGTCTCTCTCTCAAATAAATAAAATCTTTAAATAAATAAAAAAATATTTCTTGAAAACCAATATTGCAAAGTTATAGCCACAGTTTTAGCATATTAAAATACATGGTATCTATATATTTTCATAGTGACTGGGAAGGGACATTTTTAAACATACGTGCATTTCATTTTATATTTCAAAGTGAAAGAAGTTTATTTCAATAAAATTTTAATATTAGCTCATAAGTGACTTCTAGAAACTCCAAACTAATCCTGTCTCAGAGTTTCCTAATTCTGCTCTGTTAATTTTTTTTAGAGTAAGTTCTGACATAGAGTTCAACAAAAGCAAAATCTGTTAATTCCATTACCACTATGTTTCTGTATGGTAATTACATAAGATTCACTTTATCCATTTTGATAAACTAGCAATTTATAATTTTGCCCAGCTTGTTATGCCCGAGTATAGGATTTTGCTTAGGAAGCCAGCATCATTCCATATACAGAGGAATAGAAAATATAGTACTATGAGTATAATAACATGACCTTCACTGACAGTGTCCCACAGCCAGGAAGAGAGACTGTTTGGAAAGATTTTCTTCCCAACTCTCAGTTCAAAGACACATTGAGTAATATCTGAATCAGTAAGAACTATTACTGTTCATATGACACATCTTAGGTAAGGAAAGTCCCTTAGCCCCTTCAACTCTTCATTCTTTTTTAATGACTGAGTTCTAAACTTAGCATTGGCATTGTAATATTCTGAAGAAATATAAACTTATTAAATGTCACATTTGGGGGCGCCTGGGTGGCTCAGTGGGTTAGAGCCTCTGCCTTCACTCAGGTCGTGATCCCAGGGTCCTGAGATCGAGCCCCACATCCATCAGGCTCCCTGCTTAGCATGGAGCCTGCTTCCCTTCCTCTCTTTCTGCCTGCCTCTGCCTACTTGTGATCTCTCTATGTCAAATAAAATAAATAAAATCTTTTTTTAAAATGTCACATTTGGAGCTCTAATTAAAAGAATAAACTTTTTAGACTAGGAATATATAAATATTATTGCATTAAGTACATGTATGCACATATTTGGTTAGAATATACATGTTCCTGTTAGAATATACTGTGAGGTATTATGATATACACACATATTTAAATGAAGTGATATGAGATCTTAGACCTATTATTATGCTTTTGAAAGTGCTGTTCATACATAGTTCTCATCAAAATTTCATTCTTTTAAAAACATTCTTTTAAAATGCATGTTACTTCAGAGACCATCTAAGTGAAGCTCCATTCTTTTTGTTGAAGAAACTGATAGCTGAGGAAAGACAGTTTACTAAGGTCATACAATTACCAGTGGCAAGAACAGAAACCAGGTATTATTGAGTTGGTTGTCCATCAATCTTCCTACTTCATTAAAGTTGTACACCAAAGCTAGATAATTCAATTTTGAGGTAGTATGCAGTGGAAAACATTGCAGAATTTGGTCCCCTTTTTTGAAGGCTTTTGTAGAAAGCCCACCTTTCCCTTTCTCCCTCTCTTTCATGAAATGTTGTAGTGCTCATCAAAGCAAGATGGTCAGAGAATAATGTCTTTTGCACTGACAGAGTTCCTATTTTAATGCTTAATATGTACAAAAATAAAACAATTAGACACTGGGAATCATATCTAAATTGGTCAACAAAAATAGGTTAAGATAAGAGGAAATTTATATTAAGCAGAATTTTTGAGGCAGAAAAAGCCACATAGACCCCTGAGAGGAAAACAGAACATTATATGAGGAAATAGAATCCACATATATCTTCTGAAGTTGTGAAGACTTTTTAGTCCCATTTTTCCTTTTTTTCTCATTAGTATAATGTCTAGATTAAATATTAATTAAATGGGTTTTTACATATTCTTATAATTATTCCTATTCTGTTTTTATGCTTGGACAGTTTTGTAACCAGCTGGCCAAGAGAGGAACTTGGGATTATTTGATGATTAGACTCAAAGTTCATATACAATGACATGACAAAAGAAATGTAGATGACCTTTTACTAAAAGAAGCATTTTAAATATATTTGTGAAATGAGCAGATGCTGAAGAAGAGTGAGGGACTAAGAAAACCTGAGCCAAAAACATGAAAAACCAGAGAGGTTATCATTTGGCATTCCGTTTAACAACTATTTATTGAGTACCCACCATGTGGGAAGTACTATTTTAGGTCTGTGGGATACATCTTTCAACAAAGAGGCAAACAACTTCTTCCCTTGGGGAACTTGCATCTCCAGGGGAGAATCAAATAATAAAAAATACATAGTGAACATAAGAAGTAAATCATGTATCACTTTGGAAGATAATAAGTGTTATGGGGGGGGGGGGAAGAGCAGAATAAAAGTTAGGAATGAAGGAGGTGGGTAAGTGTGGGGAAGAGCATCAGGAAAAGGTCTTACTGCCCTTTGTTCATGATACCTAAGCAAAGATTTGAGGGAGGGGAGGGAGTTAACCATCTGGGAAAGAGCACTCCAGGCAGAGGGAGTAGCCAGTGTAAAAATCCTGATGGCCAGAATATATCCATACTGTTTGTGAATGGAGTCCTGATGGACTGTTGTAAGAGATGGGATCAGATTGATGCTGGGCAGCCTCATTGTGCAGAGACTTGCGAGTCACTTAAAAAACCTTCACTTTTACCCTGAGAAAAATAGCTGGGATCTGATATGCTAAACATAACAGCTGCCCTGTTGAGAATGGAGTACAAAGTAGGTAAAAGAGATAATAGGGGTACCTTCTGGGAGGCTGTTGTTCTAATTGAGATAAGAGGTGTTGGCACAGGCCAGGGTAATGGCAAAGGAAGTGTTGAGATGTGGTAGGTTACTGGATATAGTTTGAATGTGTAGACAAAAGACTTTCATAATGGACTAGAGATGGGTATAAGAGAAAGGGAACTACTGAAGATGAAAAATTGAGGCAATAAAGAAAACAGAAGGTGGTGATAGAAAGGGACAATATATGTGTGAGTGTGTCTTTGTTGGGTGTGTGAGGAAATGGAAGGTGGAAATTAAGGAGGAAGAGCAGGAGTTAACTGAAGTTGAGACTGGTGGGTCTGGTAGACAACACCAGTATACCTGGTGTGCTTAGAGCTTCCAGAGCTGACCTTCTTCCACAAATATGCATAATATCCCTTCCCTTGGTGCATCCCCCAAAGGGGGCTGGTCTAGTGATGAGTGAGGTGCTAAGGGATATCCTGAGGCATAGGAGGCACAATCTA
This sequence comes from Mustela nivalis, assembly GCF_964662115.1. Taxonomy (NCBI): domain Eukaryota; kingdom Metazoa; phylum Chordata; class Mammalia; order Carnivora; family Mustelidae; genus Mustela; species Mustela nivalis. Next base: position 43,056 of record NW_028134174.1, on the reverse strand, counting down.
GGCACAGTCACTGCCTAGAATCTGTTCAGCAGCTGTTTTTGATATACTGCCTTCATCACTTGTCCAAGCATGAACTGTTATGAAGAGTTTTTCTTGGGAGCATCCTTCTTCTGCTCTTCATGCACAAACATATACAGATGGATGAAAAAGTGTGCACACTGTAATGTGCATTTTGTTTTTGTGAGAAAAATCTAAAAGGAATAGAAGTCCTTGTACCATTTGAAAATGTGCAGTTTTGGGGACACCTGGGTGGCTCAGTCGGTTAAGTGGCTGCCTTCAACTCAGATCATGATCTCAGGGTCCTGCGATCAAGTCTCACATCGGGCTCCCTGCTCAGCAGAGAGCCTGCTTCTCCCTCTTTCTCTGACTGCTGCTCTGCCTATTTGTGCTCTCTATCTCTCTGTCAAATAAATAAATAAAATCTTGAAAAAAAAAAAAAAAGAAAATGTGCAGTTTTATAATCTGATACGTTTAAGTGGTAACCTACAATCAAAATACAAAGAAAAGTAAAGGCTTGGATTTTCACCTGTAATTCATATTTACTTGATTATAATATGCCATTGTGAATTATATAGGGGATCAGAATCTGCTGCCTCAGAAGTCAAAAACACCTCTTAATTCTAAAAGACACTTTAAAATACTTAGTTGATGAGGACAGAAATGATACAAATCAGATCTTGTCACTGTTCTACTCAAAACTTTTCAATTTCCTTTCTTGTTCAGAATGAAACTCAAAGTCCTTACAGTAGCCTATGAGGACCTGTGTGAACTGGCTTTATGCCACCTTTCTGACCCCATTTCCAACTGTCTTTCCTTGATTCATTTGATATCAGCCATAACTGCCTCCTTGTGGTCCTTGTGAATACACGAAATATCTCCCACTTCAAGTCCTGTGCATTTACTATTCCCACAGGCCAGTGTTTTTCATCCATAAATCACTTGACCTACCTCCTCACTTCATACAGTGCAGCTTTGTTCCACTGTCACCAGCTCAGAGCGGCCTTCTCCGTATCCATACTTAACTTGCACCATCTCCCATGACTTCATGTTTATTTTTCACCATAACCCTTATTTATGTGCTTTCCTGTTTATTTATATACTTTCTCCTCTATTAGAATGTAAACTCGATGAAGGCAAGAGATCCGGGACTTTGTTTGCTATAAACCCTACCTACAGTAGTGCCTGGAATATCCCAGGAAGCTGGTAAAGGTTTGATGAGTAAAGAAAATGAAGTGAATGAATGGTGTGATGCACTTATACTTCAGTCAACTTTCCAGTTCCTGAAACACTTGTCACCACCATCTCATGGCCCCTGGTTTCTTCAACATCAAGCTCTCTTGGTCCTCTTTCATCCAGGGCTGGGTACTGCATGCCTTTTATTTTTTTTTTAATTTTTTTTTTAAGATTTTATTTATTTATTTGATAGCGAGAGATCACAAGTAGGTGGAGAGGCAGGCAGAGAGAGAGAGAGAGAGATGGAAACAGGCTCCCTGCTGAGCAGAGAGCCCGATGCGGGACTCGATCCCAGGACCCTGAGATCATGACCTGAGCCGAAGGCAGCGGATTAACCCACTGAGCCACCCAGGCGCCCCTGCATGCCTTTTATAATCTTCTCTTCTACTGCTACCCATATGTACCATATGCTCCTGTCATATCAAAGTATTTGTCACAAGTCTCCATGCCCTTTCAAATGCCCACAGCTTTTCCCTTGCTAGTCCATCTGCCTGAACTGCTCTCTCTACTTTTTTCTTCCTGCCAACCTCTTACACTAATGTCCAAATTCACTTTTCATGTTTTTTCTTCTGGAGGACTTTCTTTATACTCTTCATCCCTGTTGACTGCCCTTTTGTCTTTTGGTACATTGTTTATGACTGAGCTTGTGCCATGCCATACTGCAAAAACATGTTTCCTGCTAAGTTATGAACTCCTTTAGGGCAGAACTACAATTTGTTCTTATCTTTGAATCTCAACACAGTCCCAGTGCCTCTGATACAACAGGGGCTCAATAAAAGACTTCTGAAAGTCTACAGCAATACTGATAATTCTGTAGATTATAAAGCTTTGAAATGCTTTAAATTTTGCACTTAAGGCTGAAGAATCTAACTTTTTTGTTTTTCTCAAAGCCAAATCTGTGCTCCCCTGCACTGAGCATGCATTTTGAGTGGACAACATTGTGTATGTTTACTTCACACATACCTCAGTGAATCATGGGAAATCACTAGCGTGACTAAGCCTAAATAAAGCACATGATTCAATGTCAGTGCAAACGATTCTTTTACCATTGACTAGAAACGAAATAAATCCAGAGATCTGATTCCAACTGGGGAGATTCTGAATTAGAATCACAGTTCACAGGGCGCCTGGGTGACTCAGTGGGTAAAAGCCTCTGCCTTTGGCTCAGGTCATGATCTCAGGGTCCTGGGATCAAGCCCCATATCAGGCTCTCTGCTCTGCGGGGAGCCTGCTTCCTCCTCTCTCTCTCTGCCTGTCTCTCTGCCTACTTGTGTTCTCTGTCTGTAAATAAATAAATAAAATCTTAAAAAAAAAAAAAATCACAGTTCACAGAAATAAAACCAAACTGGGATTTGTGATTTGTTTCTCCTGTGACAGAATCTCCAGTAGTCAGTTGGAGATGAGAAGGCAGATACACTATCATTATTGCTTTAGTAGTTTGCTTTCTAGCAAAGAAATACACATACAAATCATCAGGTCCGTGGACTCTATCATTCTCCTATGATATATACACTACTTTAGTCCTATCCCTCTCTGTTTCTTTGGTTTACTTCCTTGATTTACAGGAGTACATTCTTAAATAAGTTATTCAGAAAAGGTGTCTTGGAATTAAATTTCTGAGTCCTTATATGTCTTAAAAGTATTCTTATTCAATTTAACATACTTGAATATTAGTAGTAATAGCTAGAAGCAGAATTAGAGTTTAAAAATAATTTCTCTCAGGATGTGATGGTATTCACTGTTGCTGATTGGGACTCTGATGTCAGTCTCCTTCTTGATCTCTTTTGAGTATGATTTTTTTCTTTCTTAAGGATCCCCGGGGTTTTGGACTTTCATGAGAATATATATAAAAGTATGTATATGCTTTTATGCATAAGATTTTGCATCAGTTGGACTTACCAAATATGTAGCCTTAAGTCATTTTTCAGTTCCTAAGAATTATCTTCTGTTATTAGTTGAAAATTTCCTCCCCTCTTTCTCAGCATTCTTTGGGATCCTGATGTTTAAAGATAGGACTTCTGCATTAATCCTTTTTGTTTCATATTTTCCCACTTATGTTTTGTCTGTTTGCTTCCATTTAGGAGGAATTACTTTAATTTTATTTTTTCAGAGCTTCTATTAGTTTGTGCAATTGTAGTTTTTATCATTAATTGCTTCCTTTGTTCTTTGATGTTTCTCTTTTATATCAGCCTGTCTGCATTTTAAAGATAAAATATTTTTCTGAATCTCTTTGAGGTTATTATTTCTGTTGCTTGAACTATCTCTGATTTCTTCAGAGTTATTTATATTTATGTTTATTTTAATCTTTTTTTTTCTTTATACTACTGGTGCTCCTTATATGCCAGGAAATTTCTTCTTTGCCATTGATGGTTTTTTTGGAAGTAGTAACTGGTGTGATTTTCCTGTGGTTGTATAAATGGGTCAAATGGGAGCTCTGTGTCAGTTGGTGTGGGATGGAGTACGTGGACCGCCAAGCCCCACTTTGGGGTTAGCATTCCAAAAGATGGTTCATGGTCTCTGAATCTCCCTAAATGACAAAATAAAGAAGACTATTTGGGGGCAACAGTATCTACACTAGAAGCTTTTGCTTTCTCCCCACACCTTCTTTTCTTAAGAGAATCATCTGAATGTTCTGCCTGGTATTAAACACTGGTTGCTGGTAAAGAGAGGGAAGGCAATTAAGGTGCTGAGATACAGTTCTGTTTTTCTTAACCAACTAGCATTTCTTTAATCTCTTCTTTTCAGTCTTTCCTCTTTTCTTTTACCACACATTATTCTTTACTTGAGTTCCATTGGGTGGGAGTATCTCCCATTTCTTCTGGGAAGAAATGGGACCCATGAGGGTGTATGCAGGGTAGTAGCTTTTGTTTGTTTCATTTTTTCCCCCCTCAGTGTGTACCTAGTCAATTTTTCTCTTCTAGAAATTTGTTAAAAAATCTCTGTTGGGGTGCTGGGGTGGCTCAGTCAGTTAAGTGTCTGACTCTTGATTTAAGCTCAGGTCATAATCTCAGAGTCTTGAGATCCAGTCCTGTGTCAAGCCCCGAGTACAGCGAGCATCAGGCTCTACACTCAGTGGGAGTCTGTTTCAGATTCTGTCTCTCCCTCTGCACCCCTCAAACTTGTACACTCTCTCTCTAAAATAAGTAAATATATCTTTTCTAAAATAACTCTGTAAATTTTTCCTTCTTTCATTCTTTTTCTTCTTTCCTCTTTTGTTTTCATAAATTATTTTTTTTGTATTCTGATACTTGGTAACATTTTATTTTAAAATACTATTGGATTTCCAGGCAAGTTGTAAGGATAGCACTAACTTCTTATATATCCTACACTCAGTTACCCCTGATGTTATATATTTACAAGAAATTACATTTGTACAATACTGTTAGGTCACTGATTTTAAATTTTTTATTTTTTATAAACATATATTTTTATCCCCAGGGGTACAGGTCTGTGAATCGCCCAGTTTACACACGAGACTGCAGTTTGTCCACTAATGTCCTTTTCCTATTGTAGGATCCAATCTAGAATCTTACACTTCACTTAAATGTCATGTCTCCTTAGTCTCCTCCAATCTGTACCAATTCCTTAATCTTTCCTTATTTCCTTCTAGCCATTACTTTTAAGTATACTGGTTATTTAGTCAGATGTCCTTCAATTTAGGTTTGCCTGATGTTTTCTCATTATTAGATTTGAGGTTATGTATATTTTTGCAAGAATACTATAGAACTGCTCAGCCTTTCTCATGTATCAAATCAAAGACTATTGAGGTTGACATGTCTTATCTAAGGGATATTAACCTTGATCACTTTATTATGGTAAGTTGTAAGGATAGCACTAACTTCTTATATATCCTACACTCAGTTACCCCTGATGTTATATATTTACAAGAAATTACATTTGTACAATACAATTCAGTCTTTCCTCTTTTCTTTTACCACACATTATTCTTTACTTGAGTTCCATTGGGTGGGAGTATCTCCCATTTCTTCTGGGAAGAAATGGGACCCATGAGGGTGTATGCAGGGTAGTAGGCAGATTTCTTCATTTTAAAGTTTTTTTTTTCCTTTAGAATATCTTGGGAAAGATAGTTTGGTAGATGTTATGCAAACAGTATCTTTCTTTGCAAACTATTACCCAATAATTTCAGCATCCTTCCATGGCCCTTACCTGCACCAGTTATTTCTGTCTTATTCAAACAGTGATTTTCTATTTCCTTCATTTCTTCTATACTTGTTACCTGAAAGTTTTCTGTAAGGCAGAGCTATTTCTTCTCTATTCCATTATTTTTAGTCTCTCTGCGGACACACAGATACTTACTTGACTCTATTGATTATAGTCCAATACTGTCATTAGTTGTTTTGTTCCTCAGATTTTCATAGATTTGGCCATTGAGAGCTCTTCACATTAAGTTGTATGCCCTATTGACATGTCCTTATCTTTAATTGAGCATTTCATTGTTTTCTATCACCACAAGATATTCAGAAATAGCTGGTGTTTTCCCTAACACAGTCTTGGAATCAACCACTTTTCCAAGGATCCTTGGATCCTTTTATTGGAGATCTATATTAGAAAACAAAATCTGGGTACTAATGGTTCTCTTTGCTACTAGGCTGCCACTGATTGTAGGAAATACATACTAACCCATGCATACACACATACCTAAAGCTATTTCTATCACTGTTTGCCTGATATATATTTAAAATCATGAATTTCTATATATATATATATTTTTTTCTTATGCTTTCCTGTCAGTGGGATATAGGGAAAGATGGGAGACAAACACATATACTTTGTTTGCTGTCTTTAACCAGAAAACCTAATGGTTCAGATAAAATTTTAAATGAATGCCTTTGAGGATTTGTTCTATTTAAGAAAAATTACAGTTTTTCCTATTTATGTTTACCCAGATGTGCTTTTTAATCTTTCATCAATCTTTCAGATGTTATAGGCCTTTTGAATTAAAAATCAGTCTACACTGGCATAAACAGAAGAGCATAAACAATTTCACATACATTGCTATAATAATTGCCACAATAAGAGATCTGTGGTATCTTAGTTTCATCAGTTTATCAGAGAACTGAGCATGAAATACTTTGAAGTCAACAATAGGAAAATAAAGATTCAGTTCAAAATTTAGCATGTCTTTAAGGCAGAAGAGTCTGTAACATAGTAGACACTCATTATATACTTGTTGAAATAAATGATTGAACCTTACCAATACCACTGTTAAACACCTGTTACCATGTATTTCTTTAGTACACAGCATATATGGTAGCATAGCATCACAGCTCTTAGAATTATGCATCATTAATTCATTCAGCAAACTTCTACCACTCAGACACAATTCTGGGCATGTATGTTTTTCTCATTTTCCATTTTTAAAAATCTTTGTAGTAAATTCAAGTATATGGGATTAGTCCTGCAAGATAGAGCATTTTGAAAGCCTGTGTGAAATTGCAAGAACCATTTTTGTGAATTCAGAAATGATGTATATAATAAAAGTCACATTTTCTTCAGATGGAAGCTAGTAGATTCTATATATTTTGAGATATATGGATAAATAGATCTAATTTTCTGGTAAGTGGGTAAGATGTCTTTATTAACAAAATAGTTGCATTAAAATGAAACCTAGTCCATTCCACGGACCTTTCTCCTATTTTGTCTAAAGTAAGAGTAAGTTTCTTTGAATTTTGGCAAAAATTGACATTTAAAAAATGTTTTGACAGCATGAATGGTTTGTGTCTTATTCTTTCATAGTTTATGCCTTCATTTTAATGGAGTTTATCAGCCAGTACCTTCCTATGAAAATATTTGTGAGAGATGTTATTTTATTTTTTTAAAGTTTATTTATTTATTTATTTATTTTAGGATTTTATTTATTTGATAGAACGCACAGACACAAAAGCAGGGGGAGCATCAGGCAGGGAGAAGCAGGATCCCTGCTGAGCTAGGGAGCCAACCACAGGGCTCCATCCCAGCATCCTGGGACTACACCCTGAGCCGAAGGCAGACGCTTAACCAGCTGAGCCACTCAGGCACCCCTATTTTTTTTAAAGATTTTATTTATGTATTTATTTGTGAGGGAGAATGAGCATAAATGGGGGAGAGGGCCAGAGAGAGAGGGAGAAGCAAACTCCATGCTAAGCAGGGATCTGGATACTGGGTTCCATCCCTAGACCCCAAGATCATGACCTGAGCTGAAGGCAGATGCTTAACTGACTGAGCCACCCAGGTGCTCCAAGATTTTATTTTTTAAGTAATCTCTGTACCCAACTTTGGTCTCAAACTCACAGCCCTGAGATCAAGAGTTACATACTCCACCAACTAAGTCATCAAGGTACCCCTTGCCCCCACCTTTTTAAAAAGTTTTTGAGATACTATTTTTCTTCAAGAGTTTGAATGTCTGAAGCTTGATTATTCTACTCTCAATTTTGATTGGCAGTTTGGATGGATAGGAGATTCTAAATTTGGACAAGTTTCCCAAGTAGTGACATAATCAACATGGGTACACAGGCTGTCCCTGACTTTGCTCCCCCTCACAAGAACAACTAACAAGTATTTAAGGAAAAGACACCACTGAGAGTATTCTAGAACATGGGGGTAAAACTGAAGCACTACACTGCACTACAGAGACCAAGAGAGACTGCATTAGAAAAGTAAGAGAAGTGGCTACACATTAACCACATTGCTCTTAACCCAGGATGGCACATCACCACACAGAGAGGTCTCCCCCAAGCCTCTGGTTTCTTTAGTGGGAAAAGAGAATCCAGAGGGGACAATACCTCAACACTGTGGATTGTTTTGCAGGAGCCCCTACTCTGATCTCACACCACAGGGATTATAGGGAAATGATGGGTGGGGCACAACCACTGAGAATCTGACTGTGGTAGATAGAGAAGGGAGGGTCTTGCAATAACAACAACACAGATTTGCGCAGCCCACATTCATACCTGCAGTATCCAAGTAGTAGTCCCTGCCAGAGGTTTTGCTCATCTGCAGAACCAAGTCAGGAGTACACTCTGACCAGAGAAGATGCTGTGTAGATCCACCTGATTCAGATCCTCAAAGGAGTTTTGTAGGCCCTAAAGCCATGTTTGCCAAGGCTCAGGCAAGGAGTTGAATTGCATGCAGTCCCGCCCACTGCAGAAAGTATTTTCTGGCCCCATTTGACCAGAAGAGCTGGAGACAGTTTCTGGAAGTTATGGCCCAAAGGCATTTATCCTGAGGGGTGGGCAGGCAGAGCTGATTGCCCCCAAAGCAAAGCCAGTACCAGAAGTGGAGCTTTCCCATCATATACAGACAGAAAGATGAATTAATTCATACCCAAGGCTAAGGATAGTTCCCTGACCTTTCCAAAAGATAGAATCTATCTGGGAAATTGAAAGTTGTCTGGAGCTACCCTGGTCCCCCCACTGCCACCCAGGTAAGGGAGCTGAGACAGTTTCACCTACTATAGAGAGTGTCTTTCTGTCCTATCTGGCGAGAAGAGCCTAAGATAGTTCCTGGAGACTGTGCAGCACAGTGGCACTTAAACCATGAGATGGGTGGGCAGAGATGATAGTCTGCATAGCAAATCCAGTGGCCATGTATGATCAGGGATTTGGAGGTTGCTAATTGGCTTATATTAAGACAACAAAGAGTTTTATACTTAGCTTTCAAGCTGCTTTTCCTTCTGCCCCATTGTGGGGAACATAATTTTATCTTTACTTATAGCTGAACACAGTCTTCAGCCTGTTTGACCAGTTAACCTAACCAGAGCACATGGGAAATTGCATAGCCTGTTCAACAGCCCTAGTACAGCACTTAAAAATGTGGCACTTGAGCATGGCCCATGGCTTCCCCATCTGCAGAGCAAAACTGGTAGATTCAACTGACCAGAGAAAACTCTGGCTTGATTCTGTAACTGAATGCAGGTCCATCTGCCCGATGCATAACAAAATCAATCACTGATATATCAGGTATGTAGCAAGGGAATGATTTATTTTAGAGGCAGCCAAATGAGGAGATGGGTGTGGAAGGGCAAGCCTCAAATCCACCTCCCTGAGGGGGGAGAGAACAAGTTTCTTTTTATAATTATAGAAGTTGAGATCACACACATACTGATTTTCTTTAAGTATTTTATTTATTTATTTTGAGAGAGGGAGCACACCTGAGTTGAGGGGAAGGCAGAGGGTGAGGGAGAAGCAGACTCCCCGTTGAATGGAGAGCCTGGCACAGGGCTCAGTCTCAGGACCCTGGGATCATGACCTGAGCCAAAGGCAGATGCTTAACTGATTGAGCCACCCAAGTGCCCCAACACACATATTGACTTAAAAGGGCAAGGAAACTTATGAGTTTTCATAAGAAAAGATGTAGCGTGCACATTTAGTAAACGGATGTAACATACATCACATGTTCACTTAACATCATAACAAGGCAAAATTCAGCTCTTTGACATCAGGAGGTTATCTTAAGACAAGGAGAAGGAGTTACGGTTATGCTCTGAGAGCTGGTATAAACTGGAAAAGGTTTGCGCTCATCTTGGGTAAAGAATGCAGGGCCATACAATGCATGTTCATAGCTAGAATACTATCCATTGACCTTGAGTCCAGGCTTCTACAGAGGCACCTAGTGGATTTTTAGTGGGGTCTGAGAGGCACAGTAGCTGGGGGAAACAGTTCTCTGAAACCAAGCTGTAAATTTTCTGCCAGTTTCATCTTCATTAACCCTGGGGGGCATAATTTCAGTGTGCCAAACAAGCTATTCAGGCCCTTGTTCTCATAATGTTTCCTTGCCAGGGCTAGAGAATCCAGGCCACTGTGGAGCCCATCTTATAGCCTTACATGGGTGGGGAACCAAGCAGCAGTTTTACCCAGCTGTTCTCAGCCAGTGGCACACCTCCCCATCCCTATCCTCAGAGCTCAAACAGTTGCCTTTTCCCAAAACAGACCATAATAGCAGACCCCATCTGCCCATGGACATTACCAGTTGACATACCTGCAGACCCAAACTGAGCTTACTGGTGAAGAACAGTCTCTGCCAAAGCAAAACAATAAAATCTGAGAGAGGAGGATCATTACTCACACATGCAGATACCAACATAAGCAATCAAGTCTTACAAAAAATCCAAGTAAATGCGATACTACCAAACGAAACTTATAAAGCTCCAATAATTGTCTCTATAAATAAATGGAGATCTGTCTAGTGCCAGACAGAGAATTCAGAATAATCCTCATATGGAAGGTTAGTGAACTACAAGAAGACACAGATAACTTCAAGAAATTATGGAAAACAGTGCATGAACAAAATGAGAAGGTCAGCAAGGAAATGACCATCAAAACCAAAAAATCCTAGAATTGAAAAACACAATAACTGAACTGAAAAACTCAAAAGAGAGTTTCAAAAGTAGATTCCACATTGCAGAAGAAAGAATATATATTACCTAACAAATAGGATATTGGAAATTACCTAGAGGTGCAAAAAGAGTGGGGAAAAAAAAAAAAAGAAAAGAAAAGCCAGTAAGAATTATGGGGCACAATGAAAAGAAACAATGTTCACATTATGGGAATTCTAGAAAGAGAAGAGAAGGTAAAGGGGACAGAACATATAATTTAAAACAATAAAGACTGAAAATGTTCCAAACCTGGAGAAAGAAGTGGACATCCAGATTCATGAAGCCCAAGGGACCCCAAATTGGTTGAACACAAATAGGGATAAACTGAAATATATTGTAAGTAAACTGTCAAAAGTAAAAAACACAGAGTTTTAAGAACAGCAAGAGAAGAGACGTTCCATTCAAGAGAACCCCAATAAGACAATAAACAGATTTTTCAAGAGAAACTTTTCAAGCCAGAAGAGTATGGAACAGCATATTCAAAATATTGAAAGAAAATAGCTGTCAGCCAGGAATTCTGTACCTGGTAAAGCTGTCATTCAGAAACAAAGGAGAGATAAAGATATTTCTGAACAAACAAAAGCTGAGGGAGTTCATTACCACCAGACCTGCCGTATAAGAAATGCTTAAGGGTGTTTTTTGAGTGGGAGTAAAAGAATAATTGACAACCTAAAAAAATTAAAAGGTAATATTACCTCTTTGGTAATGGTAAATATATAGCCAAAATTAGATTCTGCAATATGTTAATAGTGGCACATAACTCACAACTCTAGCTTAAGAGTTAAAGAAAAAACATAGTAAAAATAGCCAAACCTACAATACTCTGTTACTAGTTACACAATATATTTTAAAAAGTCAGTTGTAACATCAACTGAAATTGAGGGGGAAGAGAAATAAAAGTGTTAATTTTATGAAATCTATTGAGATTATTATTGATTTAAAATAGAATGTCAGAAGTTTAAGATAATTTCTGTAAGGCTCATAGTAACTGCAGGGGAAAATCCTATAGTAATTGCACAAAAGAACACAATAAAAGAAGTCAAAGCATACTGATTCCAAAACATATCAAAACACACAAAAAAAGACAGCAGGATAAGAAACAAGGAACAGTGGATCTACAAAATAGCCAGAAAATAGAACAAAATGGCAATAGTATGCCTTATCAATATTTACTTTAAACATGGATGAAATATGTGAAGGAGATTAAGAGACACAGACTCCCAGTTTTAAAATAAAAAAGCCATGGTGATGAAAAGCACACCACAGGGTATATAGTCAATAATATTGTAATACACTTATTGTGATGAACATTTCCTAATGTATGTAATTGTTGAATCAACTGTTAAACACTTAAAACTAATTTAATATTCCATGTCAACTATACTTCAATTAATGTTTTTATTTTAAAAAAATAAATATAATGGATTAAGTTACCTAATTAAAATATGTGGAATGGCTAAATAAAAAAAAAGAAAAAGAAAGGAATCAACAATATTCTGCCTAACAGAGATTCACTTTACCTTTAAAGACATGCATAGACTGAGAGTGAAATAATGGAAAGAAATATTTTAAGCAAATGGTAACCATAAAAAAACAGGAGTAGTTATATCAGACAAAATAGACTTTAAACTGAAAATGGCAAAAAGGAGACAAAGAAGGTCACTATATATGATAAGGTGGTCAATATATCAAGAGGATAAAATAATTATAAATCCTTATGTGTCCATCCTTAGATTACCTAAATATATAAAGCAAAAACTAACAGAGCTAAAAGGAGAAATAAATGGTAATTCAATAATAGTTGAAGACTTTGAATACCCCACTTTTAAAAATAGGTAGATCTTGCAAACAGAATCAATAGGCAAAGAACAGACTTGAAAAATGCTATAGACCAAATGGATGTAACAGATGTATACAGATCATTCTATCCAACAACAACAGAATACACATTCTTCTCAAGTGCACATGGAACATTTTCCAGGATAAGCCATACATTAGACCGCATATAATTCAGCAAATTCAAGAAGATTAAAGTCATCCCAATTACCTTCTTTGACCTCAATGGCGTGAAACTAGAAATTATTGATAAGAAGAAACCTGGAAAATTCATGAACACATGGAAATTAAACAACACTGTCCTGAAAAATGAGTGAATCAAAGAAGAAATTAATGGGGGAAATAAAGGGTTTTCTTCAGATAAATGAAAATGGAAACAACATATCACACTCTGCAGGATGCAGCACAAGCAGTTTTAAAGGAAATAAATAAATAATAAACATCTGCATTAAGAAGCAAGAAAGATACCAAATAAACAACCTAACTCTATAGCTTAAAGAACTAGAAAAAGAACAAACTTAGTCCAAAATTAGCAGAATGGAAGAAATAATGAAGATTGGAGAAGAAATAAATGAAATAGAGAACAGAAAAAAATAATAGAAAAGATTAACCAAAGTAAGAGTTGCTCCTTCAGAAAGATACAAACAAAAGTGACAAACACAGTATCTAGACCAAGGAAAAAAGAGAAAAGACCCAAATCAACAAAATTATAAGTGCAAAAGGAGATGTAAAAACTGACATCACAGGGTCGCCTGGGTGACTCAGTCGATTAAGCGTCTGCCTTCAGCTCAGGTCATGATCCTCGGGTCCTGGGATCAAACCCCACATTTAGCCCCACAGCAAGCTCCCTGCTTAGCAGTGAGTCTGCTTCTCCCTCCTTCTGCCTCCTGCTCCATGTGTTTGTACTTTCTCTGTCAAATAAATAGTTTTTTTTAAAGATCTAATGAGTGAATTCAGTAAAGTTGCAAGATACAAAAATTAACTATACAAAAATCAGTAGCATATTCTATACACTAACAATGGATTTTCTGAAAAAGAAATAATCCCATTTATAATAGTGTGAAAAATAATAAAATACCGTATATAGATTCACTGCAATCCTTATCAAGATTTCAAGGCAATTTTTACAGAGATGAAAAAACACTCCTAAAATGTATATAGAACCACAAAAAACCCCAAATAGTCAAAGAAACCTTGAGAAAGAACAAAGTGGGAGGCATCACACTTCCTGATTTCAAGCTATACTATAAAGCTATGTTCATCGGAACAGTATGGTACTAGCATGCGTGCGTGCACACACACACACATGCACACACAGAAAAATAGAACAATGGGACAGAATGCAGAGCCCAGAAATAAGCCCAAGCATATACAGTTAACTAATATTTGAGGTGGAAGCCAAGAATACTCAGTGAAGGAAGAACAGTCTCTTCAATAAATGGCGCTGTGATAATTGGAAACTCACACATAAAATAATGAAACTGAACCTATATCTTATACTATTTACAAAAATTAACTTAAAATGGATTAAACACTTAAATGTAAGTCCTGAAAACATGAAACCCTTAGAAGAAAATATAGGAATAAATCTTCTTAACATGGGCTCTGGTAACAATTACTTGGATATGATATCTAAAGTGCAAGAAACAAAAAGTAAGGAAGTGTGACTATGTCAGGCTAAAAAAGATGCTGCCCAGCAAAGGAGCCATCAACAAAGTGAAAAAACAACCCACGGAATGGGAAAAAAAATTGTAAATTATATATCTGATAAGAGGTTAATATCCAAAACATATAAAGAACTCATACAACTCAATAGAAACAACACAACCCAATTTTTAAAAATGAACCGAAGGATCTGAATAGACATTTTCCAGAGAAGATATACATAAGACCAACAGGTACATGAAATGATGCTCAAGATCACTAATGATTAGGGACATGGAAATTAACACCATGATGAGATATTACCTAAGGTCTGTCAGATGGCCCACATAAAAAATATAAGAGATGACAAATGTTGGCATGGGTGTGGAGAAAACGGAAACTTTATGTACTGTTGGTAGAATTGTCTATTGGGTCTAGCCACAATGGAAAACAGTATGAAGAATCCTCAAAAAACTAAATTGAGAACTATCTTTTCATTCATTTATGAATTTCAAATAAGTATTTTTTTGTTTTATAATTTCAACAACAACTTGTTAAATTTTTAAGTGTAAAACTAATATGTGGTCACTTTAAAAACATAAAAAAATGAAAAGAACTCAATTTTGTCACTACTCAAGGATAGCAATTTTGATATTTAGTTCAGTTATTTCTGCTAAACACACAGCAGAGACCTTACCACTCTTTAAATCTGCTATTGTGTGCACTTTCCCACTCTTACTAAATAGTCTTTGGAAATTTGAGTCTAAATAATAATGACAGTTGGTCTTGAAGCCTACATTAATTTTTTTAATTTTACAAAGCTCAGTAGCATCCATTAGTCATTTTCTCTCAAATCCAGCAGTAAGGAAAAAGGGGTCAGGGTGATTTGAGAAGGCTGAAGAGGTAGATGCTGAAGTGTCTGAGTAAGGCCAGCAGGGGTTGCTGTCATGGATGAGACTAACACATTCCTGGTGTCTCTGACCTTGGACTCAACATTATAATCTGGATTTTATTAAAGGAATTTTGCATTTTTCCTTTGCAAGAATTACCCCCTACCATGACAAATATTTAAAACAATTTTTTTTTAAGTTGGAAAAGGAACTTTTTCTCAAAAGAAATTTATAGTTCAAATTTACACCAAGTTCTCACTAACTGGAGCAAGCCGGGTTTTCACTAAAGCTTTGACTTTCCTCTGTAAAACATTAGTCACTCCCTTGGAAGAAGCACTTTTTTATAGGCAGTGGGGTAAAACAGCCACAGATGTGCATGTAATGTGATGGGCTTAGAATGTACCTGCAAAACCTTTTTTTTTTTTTTTAATTTAGAGAGAAAAAAGATGAAAGGAAAAAGACTGAATTGGGATGCTAAAATAACAGTGATTCACTAGTAAGGAAATGATAAGTTTTTGATCCATTCAAATAGTATTTTCTTTTTCCCTTTTCTTTATTCTTGGGAACTTCTTGAGGATGTGCCAAGTCATTTTCATTGCACAATCTTTAAAGGTATTCACCATTCCCATGTGTAACTGGTTGCCTTTTTACTGTGCAGGACTGTAGTGACGCCTGTGGCCAAAGAGTTTGATCCAGACATGGTCCTAGTTTCCGCTGGATTTGATGCATTAGAAGGCCATGCCCCTCCTCTGGGGGGTTACAAAGTGACAGCAAAATGTGAGTATATCTTTTAGAAATTTATGAAATGCTAAAACATAATAATCTCTTTTAGGTCTTTAAAATAGATAGCACCTTTTACATGTGTCTAGTAAACTTAGGTAAGGCTTTTTGAAAATAATTCAGATTGTGTTTATTGCTTTGTCAGATTCATCTCTCTGTAAGGATGTTCGCCCTTAAGAAAAACAAAGTTAAATTGTTTCCTTTGGTAACTTGATGGGGCATTTCAGAACCTTTATGCTTTTCAGGAGTCCCATTTTGTTATTTAAAGGCAGAAGTGATAGGACTTCTGTTTAAAATATGTTAAATGACTTCAGAGGTCATGAGTCTAGAAAAGCTCCTGGGTTTTTTGAAGAGAGAATGGAAGTCACTGTTTTTATTTCATTGCACATATGGTAAAAAAAAAAAATAGCTCTTTCCTAATATATGCTATAGTCTTCTAGGTTTGAATATAAAAGTGTAGTTCCCCTTGCTCAGAAGCTCTGTACATGCCCATAGACAATGCTCAGGTTCTCTACTCCTCTTCTGTTGTGTTGCAAAGGTTAAATTTTTGGCTCTGTTCCTTAACAACTAGACACCAGATGAAAACAAATGAATTTTATGTTAAACTGCATTTGAATAATGTGACCTAATGGAATCTGGCTAGAAAGAGGCTTTCTTCAAAAATAATTCCCATGTTTTCTGAGTGTGAAAATAAGGCATATGTATAGCCCATGCATACAAATGTATGCTGGTACTCTGGATATATATAAAAAAGAAGAAGGAAAAAAGCAGAATTGCACAAAGGATCCATTATTGTGTATTTTAGTGGGGGTTGGAAACAAATCAAAACAACCCAAATAGTTTTAACTGAGAGAGATGAGTTTAGAGCAAGTGTGTTTTATTAATTTGAAAAGAACCAAAGAACCAGCATCATGCCAACCTTTGTTTTTAGTTGGCTTCTCATATGAGAGAGTTTTCTGCACTCTAATTGTTCCAGTAACATTGTTAGGTAGTAACTATTTTTAACTTCTATTATTTACCCATGGTTTTTGGTGCCTTGCCGTCTATTGAAAACACATTGAAAGAGGCAACTCCACAAACACAAACAAAACCTAATAATTCACAAGTTTGTAAAATTGAATAGAGAGGTGTTTGGTTTTATCAGGTGTCTTTATGATCCCTTTTCTTTCTTCATGGAATTCCTCTCCACTTTAATGGGAAGTCAGTCTTCCTGCTGCATCCTAATTAACATCAAGACTGGTGACAAGTTTAGTCTAAATAAAGAGAAAAGAAGACCTTATACTTCAAGTTGATATATACCCAAACAATGGAAAACACATGGAGCAAAGACAGAAATCTAGAAAAGGTGTTCCTTGCCATTAAATACAAGACTCTCCCTCGAGAAGGACTGTCTGTATTCGGGTGTTTCTTCCTTCCAAGGAGGCAAGGAAGACTCATATGCAAATGAGTCCATTTCTTAGAACTAGCTGGAAGGAACTAATCTTCTTGTTTGCTTGTTTGTTCATTTTTTGCCAAGTGGAGTTCAAATATCAAATGTCATCTTGGAAAGTAGAATAGAAAGAGGAGTAGTAGTGTGGTTTCTTTTAGTCATAGACCTAAGGTACATAGTTTCTACTCCTTTTACCTTCAGTACAAGGCACTGAGACCTTTATTATGTTGTATTTCTTTATCCATTTGGGGGTAAGCTCTTCATTTTTCCGGTTAAGTTTGTCTATAATCTCTTCAATCTCTCACCCCGACTTATCTGTTTTTCCTTCTTGTGTCTTTTCTACTCAACAGACCATGTTTCCTTACAAGATGATTTGTTTCCTAAGAAAAATAGACAGACATATATTTTAACTGATTTAATAATTGTCCCTCTCTGAGTACTTACAGTTTAGGAAAAAGATACACGATGAGGAAAGGAAATCCTAGAAGTCAAGAGAAGGTAGTAGAGACTACCTAAAACAGCTCACATACTGCATAGATGAGAAAACTAATTCATTTTACCATCTGAAATAATTGGGGTTAAATTAAAAATATTTGTTCTGAATTCATATTTAGATAAAATTGTATGAGGCTTTCACTGGATTTTTTCCACTAAAGAGAAAAATGTTTTGTAAAGTGCTTGAGAACAGAGTAGTTGGATGCAGACCCTTAACTCCCCAGGTGCAGGCTGTGATAGACACTGACTAGTCCCGTGATACTTAAATGAACAACCACAGAGCATCACAACTGGGAGGCTGTTTGTACATATTATCTCATGGAGGCCCGAGTTTACCAGCCATATTTTCTAGAGATGCCGCCGTAACTAGGTAGAGGTTAGGATTAATAGACAGCTGTATAGTTGCTCCTCAAATAGCTCACCCCTAGGTCTTTCTGTTCTTTTTCTAACCATGTGGCAGATTCATTTATGTTGCTTTGGTCTGAAAGTTCTCAATAGGCAATTACTATTGGACCTTCACTGTCCTATGCCAGAAGTCATCTCCATTTCCGAGGAGTCTCAAAATGAAGCTAGAAATGGGCTAAATACTACAGTAAAACATAGGTAGAAATTACGGAAAAAATTCATAACCTAATGTTTTCCCATTTCACCTAAACTCACCCTTGCTCCAGTAGAATGTCTAAGGATTTTAGAGAGTGGTTTTTAGATACTGTGTCACAGATGCTAAAATTTTACTGTCTTAGCACATCAAATAAATCTTTTAAAATAATTTTAATAGTCCTAAAAGTAAAAGATAAATTAAGTCAAAACAACTAGTGTTTTCATTTATATTTGTATTTAGATATCTAATTCGTTATCTGATTTTTTTTTTTTTGAAGACTTGTTTGATGCTATGACAAAAATTTCAGTGCAGCCATAGAGGTGATTTAAATTAAAGTCGATTGTTGGCTAGAACTATTTTTCTTCTTTCCTCTCTTGTGCCCTCATTTTTTTACATGTTAAATATTCTCTACAACAAAATATTCATATTTGTTTATGCCAAAGTTTGAAATAGTCTGAATTCATTATTTAAAATCTGTTTTTTCAATTAACCACCAGGACTAAGGCCCACACTGAAAGGAATAAGTATCTTTATGTCCTACCCTAAATACTACATCAAACTTTACCACGAAATTATCAGTGTGTCCTTTAAAAATATTCTCATTCAGATCTAGATATCTTTAGGTTACAGTTTAAGAAGGTTAACATGACAATCAAGTGCCATGTTCCAACAATAAAATGAAACAAAATTGAATCATCATATTGCAGCATCCCTGGTCTTATGGTGTTGTCAACATTAAAAAAATTATTTCTTCAGTTCATGTTAATTTGCAGAAAAATGTATGTTTTCTTCATTTTCAAGACATTTATATGTTCTCTCCTTTCATTGGCTTCACATAGTAAACTATATGCAAATTACTTTTATCATGTGAAAAATGATTTTCCTTTCTTTAGAATAATTCAGAAGTCATTGTGAGGTGACCCCATGTCTGATTTTTAAAAAATGATCTTTTTTCAGAGGGTATTTTTATAGTTTTTGAGATAGTAACTACTTCTCTCAGCAAATAAATAAATGTTATTTGGACAAGTAAAAAAACACCCATTAGTTGGTGGAAAAAAATTAAATAACATATCTTAGTCTTGAATTACCATCTTCTTTTTGATAAAATGTTTTATCCTTTTTAGTTATCCTCTTATTCCTTTTATCCCACTGTGAATGTCTGTCTGACAAGGAAAGAGCACTCTTGTGAAGTAGGTACCTATAGAAATGAATTCATTCTTAGCTTTGTGTTTTTCCTGAGGAAGTACAAAAAATTCCTTGATTAGTTAATCCTCCAAAAATAAGTCTCTAAAAGTTGAGTGTTGAGCCAGTCAACAAATAGTTCCAACAAATTAACTTGTTAGGTGTATGAGGTTATGTTGGTTTACTTCATCAGCTTATAATGGATATATGTGCTTCAACTTCCTGTGTATACAGAGTGTGTGGTTCAAGATGTCCTCTGTTGGCACATTTTATTTGTCCATAGAGTTGAAGGCAGATGGAGCCAGAATTAATTACATTTTGTTGAAGTTGACTTTTTTCTTTTTCTCTCACTGATGATTCTAGCCCTCTCTTAATATGTCCATAACTATCCTCTGTCTCTAATTTTCTCTGCTAGAAAGAGCCTGATCACATTCACTTGTATGTTATATTCATTACCTAATTATACACTTTTTAAAAGTGAGTGTATTTCAGCTAATGTGATAGTTCTGTTTGGTCGTTGCATCTTTTATTATTTATCTGTAATTGTGAAATCAATGCTTTATCTTTTCATGATAGAATTTCAGACCATAGCAAACAGGCATGGAGAAAAGGAGTGTCTGGAAAACATTTACCAAATGCCATTTCATGAAAGATCAACCTTAAGCTGAAGGGTTTCAGTTCTTTTAGATTAGGATGGAAACTGGGGGAATATTATGTACAGTTGATTAACCAGAATATCTTCCCATCCAGCTACCATCAGATTAACCTCTCTTACACATTTCTATGCTGTGTCTTCAGAGCTGGATCACTGCCTGGCACACTTTCTAAATAACTTCTTTTTTAAAATGAATAAAGCTAGATGAACTCATTGTCTTTTAAGCAAGTCAGAGGCTTTCTTCTATATCTGATGCTACTCGAACTGGGTTTTAGGATTTTCTTTTTTGTAATTACTGCCACTTCTTTCCAAGGTTTAGTATTCTTATCTCCTATAATATTTTAATTATCACAAACCTGTGTTTCTGACAGTGGTCACATGTACAACATTTTCCTTTAATAGAAATAGTATTAAAAAGAATATAAATATTAAAGGGGAAAGTCATGGTTTCCTTGTAGCAATGGGTTTTGGACAAAAACACTGAATTCTTGCTGTTAATACCTACTAGAATCTAGATGGTAAGGTAACTCATTTCATTTCTGTTCAGAAAAGCAGTACAGTGGGAGAGTGAATCCTTTAAATAATAAACTTGAAATAAAGATGAAAAATTCGAGGAGAGTAAACAATAACTCATTTTGGTGCCAGAAGATCTATGTTAAAGTTTCAACTTTGTCCCTTACTAATTTTGTAATCAAATTAGTTTCCTAATCAGAAAAAAAATGGGGGAGAGTAGAGAGATAAAAATTATACCAGCAATGTAAGGAATAAGTAATGAGGCATTGTGAGTTGAAAGTTTTAAATTATATTGGTGATATTGTTTCAACAATTCTAAACATTCACCAAAGGTCTTAGGTAATGTATTTGAACACAAAATATACAACACAAATACTGTGACTTGTTGGAAAATGTATGAGATTCTTATTTGAACAAAATGGGGGGGGGGGGACATGGGTGGCTCCGTGGGTTAAGCCTCTGCCTTCGGCTCAGGTCATGATCCCAGAGTCCTAGGATCGAGCCCCGCATCGGACTCTCTGCTCAGCGGAGAGCCTGCTTCCCCTCTCTCTCTGCCTGCCTCTCTGCCTACTTGAGATCTCTGTCTGTCAAATAAATAAATAAATAAAATCTTTGAACAAAAAGGGGGGAGGATAGACAGATATCCTAGGAAGCTGTGCAAGATTCTAGGTAAATAGTTGTGGGTGGTCCCTTCAATCAAATGTCAGTTTGGTAAGAAACATCATATTTCCATATCCATATGCATTCCTTTATTATAATAAATCTGGGGTTGACTGGAACAAATGGTTTAAAACCATTTAAACAAATGGTTTAAAAGAAAATAACATGTTATTATTTTGTGATGAGGATAACTCATGTTCTCCCTGCCTAAAAGCTGTGCTTTTTGTTTTTGTATATTGAGGTGTGCTTGGATTGTGACATTATTAATACTCTGATCCAGAATAAGTTGTCCAGTGATGCATTTTAAGCAATTGAACTATCTAAAATACAGTTGAAAATCAGAAAATAAACAGCACTTCTGAAATGCAAAAATAGATGCAGAAAGCCCATTTATAAATATGTAGACCCACCTTCTTGTTCTTATTAAGATTGTGCTTAATTTTTTACATATAAACTAGTGTACTAGATTGTCTGATTTTACAACCTGGAGCAGACTTAAGAAATTGTTTAGTAGGAGAGGTAGATGAATGCTTGGTAGACATATTCTATCTCTGAAGTTCTTTTTTTTTTAATTTTTAATTTTTTTATTTTTTATAAACATATAATATAGTTTTATCCGTAGGGGTACAGGTCTGTGAATCGCCAGGTTTACACACTTCACGGCACTCACCATAGCACATACCCTCCCCAATGTCCATAACCCCACCCCACTTCTTCCAATCCTCCTCGCGCCAGCAACGCTCAGTTTGTTTTTGTGAGATTAAGAGTCACTTATGGTTTGTCTCCCTCCCAATCCCATCTTGTTTCATTTATTCTTCTCCTACCCACTTAAGCCCCCATGTTGCATCACCACTTCCTCATATCAGGGAGATCATATGATAGTTGTCTTTCTCAGCTTGACTTATTTTGCTAAGCATGATACGTTCTAGTTCCATCCACGTTGTCGCAAATGTCAAGACTTTATTTCTTTTGAAGGCTGCATAGTATTCCTTTGTGTATATATACCACATCTTCTTTATCCATTCATCTGGTGATGGACATCTAGGTTCTTTCCATAGTTTTGCTATTGTGGACATTGCTACTATAAACATTCAGGTACACGTGCCCCTTCAGATCCCTACGTTTGTATCTTTAGGGTAAATACTCAGGAGTGCAATTGCTGGGTCATAGGGCAGTTCTATTTTCAACATTTTGAGGAACATCCCTGCTGTTTTCCAGAGTGGTTGCACCAGCTTGCGTTCCCATCAACAGTGTAGGAAGGCTCCCCTTTCTCCACATCCTCGCCAGCTTCTGTCATTTCCTGACTTGTTAATTTTAGCCATTCTGACTGGTGTGAGGTGATATCTCATTGTGGTTTTGATTTGTTTTTCCCAGATGCCGAGTGATATGGAGCACTTTTTCATGTGTCTGTTGGCCATCTGGATGTCTTCTTTAGAGAAATGTCTGTTCATGTCCTCTGCCCATTTCTTGATTGGATCATTTGTTCTTTGGGTGTTGAATTAGCTAAGTTCTTTATAGATTTTGGACACTAGACCTTTATCTGATATGTTGTTTGCAAATATCTTTTCCCATTCTGTCTGTTGTACTTTGGTTTTGTTCACTGTTTCCTCTGCGGTGCAAAAGCTTTTGATCTTGATGAAGTCCCAATAGCTCCTTTTTGCCCTTGCTTCCCTTGCCTTTGGCAATGTTCCTAGGAAGATGTTGCTGTGGCTGAGGTCGAAGAGGTTGCTGCCTGTGTTCTCCTCAAGGATTTTGAAGGATTCCTTTCTCACATTGAGGTCCTTCATCCATTTTGAGTCTATTTTCATGTGTGGTGCAAGGAAATGGTCCAGTTTCATTTTCCTGCATGTGCCGTCCAATTTTCCCAACACCATTTATTGAAGAGGCTGTCTTTTTTCCACTGGACATTCTTTCCTGCTTTGTCGAAGATTAGTTGACCATAGAGTTGAGGGTCTATTTCTGGGCTCTCTATTCTGTTCCATTGATCTATGTGTCTGTTTTTGTGCCAGTACCATGCTGTCTTGATGATGACAGCTTTGTAATAGAGCTTGAAGTCCGGAATTGTGATGCCACCAACTTTGGCTTTCTTTTCAATATCCCTTTGGCTATTCGAGGTCTTTTCTGCTTCCATATAAATTTTAGAATTATTTGTTCCATTTCTTTGAAAAAGATGGATGGTACTTTGATAGGAATTGCATTAAATGTGTAGATTGCTTTAGGTAGCATAGACATTTTCACAATATTTATTCTTCCAATCCAGGAGCCTGGAACATTTTTCCATTTCTTTGTGTCTTCCTCACTTTCTTTCATGAGTACTTTATAGTTTTCTGAGTATAGATTCTGTGCCTCTTTGGTTAGGTTTATTCCTAGGTATCTTTTGGTTTGGGATGCAACTATATAAACCAATTAATAACAAAATCAAAGAAACACATCAACAATAACACAATAATAGTAGGGGACTTTAACACTCCCCTCACTGAAATGGACAGATCATCTAAGCAAAAGAACAACAAGGAAATAAAGGCCTTAACTGACACACTGGACCAAATGGACATCACAGATACATTCAGAACATTTCATCCCAAGCAACAGAATACACATTCTTCTTAGTGCACATGGAACATTCTCCAGAATAGATCACATCCTCGGTCCTAAATCAGGACTCAACCGGTATCAAAAGATTACAATCATTCCCTGCATATTATCAGACCACAATGCTCTGAAACTAGAACTCAACCACAAGAGGAAGTTTGGAAAGAACCCAAATACTTGGAGACTAAACAGCATCCTTCTAAAGAATGAATGGGTCAACCGGGAAATTAAAGAAGAATTGAAAAAAAATCATGGAAACAAATGATAATGAAAATACAATGCTTCAAAATCTGTGGGACACAACAAAGGCAGTCCTGAGAGGAAAATATATAGCGGTACAAGCCTTTCTCAAGAAACAAGAAAGGTCTCAGGTACACAACCTAACCCTACACCTAAAGGAGCTGGAGAAGAACAAGAAAGAAACCCTAAGCCCATCAGGAGAAGAGAAATCATAAAGATCAGAGCAGAAATCAATGAAATAGAAACCAAAAAAAAAAAAACAATAGAACAAATTAACAAAACTAGGAGCTGGTTCTTTGAAAAAATTAATAAAATTGATAAACCCCTGGCCAGACTTATCAAAAAGAAAAGAGAAAGGACCCAAATAAATAAAATCATGAATGAAAGAGGAGAGATCACAACTAACACCAACGAAATACAAACAATTAAAAGAACATACTATGAGCAACTCTACACCAACAAATTTGACAATCTGGAAGAAATGGATGCATTCCTAGAGACATATAAACTACCACAACTGAACCAGGAAGAAATAGAAAGCCTGAACAGACCCATAACCAGTAAGGAGATTGCAACAGTCATTAAAAATCTCCAAACAAACAAGGTCCAGAAGGCTTCCCGGGGGAATTCTACCAAACATTTAAAGAAGAACTAATTCCTATTCTCCTGAAACTGTTTCAAAAATAGAAATGGAAGGAAAACTTCCAAACTCATTTTATGAGGCCAGCATCACCTTGATCCCAAAATCAGAAAAGGATTCCATCAAAAAAAAGAGCTATAGACCAATATCCTTGATGAACACAGATGCGAAAATTCTCACCAAAATACTAGCCAATAGGATTCAACAGTACATTAAAAGGATTATTCACCATGACCAAGTGGGATTTATTCCAGGGCTGCAAGGTTGGTTCAACATCCACAAATCAATCAGTGTGATACAACACATTAATAAAAGAAAGAACAAGAACCATATGATACTCTCAATAGATGCTGAAAAAGCATTTGACAAAGTACAGCATCCCTTCCTGATCAAAACTCTTCAAAGTGTAGGGATAGAGGGCACATACCTGAATATTATCAAAGCCATTTATGAAAAACCCACCGCAAATCTCATTCTCAATGGAGAAAAACTGAAAGCTTGTCCGCTAAGGTCAGGAACACGGCAGGGATGTCCATTTTCAACACTGCTATTCAACATAGTACTAGAAATCCTAGCCTCAGCAATCAGACAACAAAAGGAAATTAAAGGCATCCAAATCGGCAAAGAAGAAGTCAAACTATCACTCTTCACAGATGATATGATACTATATGTGGAAAACCCAAAAGACTCCACTCCAAAACTGCTAGAACTTGTACAGGAATTCAGTAAAGTGTCAGGATATAAAATCAATGCACAGAAATCAGTTGCATTTCTCTACACCAACAACAAGACAGAAGAAAGAGAAATCAAGCAGTCAATCCCATTTACAATTGCACCCCAAACCAAAAGATACCTAGGAATAAACCTAACCAAAGAGGCACAGAATCTATACTCAGAAAACTATAAAGTACTCATGAAAGAAAGTGAGGAAGACACAAAGAAATGGAAAAATGTTCCAGGCTCCTGGATTGGAAGAATAAATATTGTGAAAATGTCTATGCTACCTAAAGCAATCTACACATTTAATGCAATTCCTATCAAAGTACCATCCATCTTTTTCAAAGAAATGGAACAAATAATTCTAAAATTTATATGGAAGCAGAAAAGACCTCGAATAGCCAAAGGGATATTGAAAAGAAAGCCAAAGTTGGTGGCATCACAATTCCGGACTTCAAGCTCTATTACAAAGCTGTCATCATCAAGACAGCATGGTACTGGCACAAAAACAGACACATAGATCAATGGAACAGAATAGAGAGCCCAGAAATAGACCCTCAACTCTATGGTCAACTAATCTTCGACAAAGCAGGAAAGAATGTCCAGTGGAAAAAAGACAGCCTCTTCAATAAATGGTGTTGGGAAAATTGGACGGCACATGCAGGAAAATGAAACTGGACCATTTCCTTGCACCACACATGAAAATAGACTCAAAATGGATGAAGGACCTCAATGTGAGAAAGGAATCCTTCAAAATCCTTGAGGAGAACACAGGCAGCAACCTCTTCGACCTCAGCCACAGCAACATCTTCCTAGGAACATTGCCAAAGGCAAGGGAAGCAAGGGCAAAAAGGAGCTATTGGGACTTCATCAAGATCAAAAGCTTTTGCACCGCAGAGGAAACAGTGAACAAAACCAAAGTACAACAGACAGAATGGGAAAAGATATTTGCAAACAACATATCAGATAAAGGTCTAGTGTCCAAAATCTATAAAGAACTTAGCTAATTCAACACCCAAAGAACAAATGATCCAATCAAGAAATGGGCAGAGGACATGAACAGACATTTCTCTAAAGAAGACATCCAGATGGCCAACAGACACTTGAAAAAGTGCTCCATATCACTCAGCATCAAGGAAATATCAATGAGATATCACCTCACACCAGTCAGAATAGCTAAAATTAACAAGTCAGGAAATGACAGAAGCTGGCGAGGATGTAGAGAAAGGGGAACCCTCCTATACTGTTTGTGGGAATGCAAGCTGGTGCAACCACTCTGGAAAACAGCAGGGATGTTCCTCAAAATGTTGAAAATAGAACTGTCCTATGACCCAGAAATTGCACTACTGGGTATTTACCCTAAAGATACAAACGCTGTGATCTGAAGGGGCACGTGTACCAGAATGTTTATAGTAGCAATGTCCACAATAGCCAAACTATGGAAGGAACCTAGATGTCCATCACCAGATGAATGAATAAAGAAGATGTGGTATATATACACAAAGGAATACTATGCAGCCATCAAAAGAAATAAAGTCTTGCCATTTGCGACAACGTGGATGGAACTAGAGCATATCATGCTTAGCGAAATAAGTCAAGCGGAGAAAGACAACTATCAAATGATCTCCCTGATATGAGGAAGTGGTGATGCAACATGGGGGCTTAAGAGGGTAGGAGAAGAATAAATGAAACAAGATGGGATTGGGAGGGAGACAAACCATAAGTTACTCTTAATCTCAGAAAAGAAACTGAGGTTGCTGGGGGGAGGGGGGTTGGGAAAAGCAGATGGGGTTATGGACATTGGGGAGGGTATGTGCTATGGTGAGTGCTGTGAAGTATGTAAACCTGGCGATTCACAGACCTGTATCCCTGGGGATAATAATATATGTTTATAAAAAATAAAAAATTATTAAAAAAAAAGAAAACGAATGAAGAAAAGTATAAAAGAGAAAAAAATATATATATTAGATAAACTAGTTAAAAACGTTAAAAAAGAAAAGGGTAAAAGTTAAATTTTAGCAGAAGAAGAGAAAAAAATGAAAAAGAAAAAAAAATTAAATTAACTGCAAGACTAAAAAATCACAGGGAGAAACCATGAGTTTCGTGCTTTGCTTTCTCCTCCTCTGGAATTCTGCTGCTCTCCTTGGTATTGAAACTGCACTCTTTTTGGTATTGGTTGGTGAACTTGGTCTTGGCTGGATTTCTTGTTGATCTTCTTGGGGAGGGGCCTGGTGTAGTGATTCTCAAGTGTCTTTGCCCCAGGCCGAATTGCACCGCCCTTACCAGGGGCCCGGCTGAGTAATCCGCTCCGGTTTGCTTTCAGAAGCTTTTGTTCCCTGAGCGCTTTCCGTAAAGTTCCACAGGACGGGAATACAAATGGCGGCCTCCTGGTCTCTGGCCTGGAGGAGCTGAGAGCCCGGGGCCCTACTCCTCAGTGCACCCTCAGAGAACAGCGCCCAGTAACTCCCGTCTGCCTGCCCTTCAGCCACGCTCCAAGCGCACCGAGCCTGCGGCTGGTTCAAGGTAACCCTGAGCTGTGAGCCACTGTTGGCTCTGTCTCTGTAGCCGGTTTTCCCGTTCCAATATCCGCAAGCTCTGCGACACTCAGACACCCCTGATCCTTCTGTGACCCTGCAGGACCTGAGGCCACGCTAACCTTGCGTGGGCTTCACCCCGGTTTATCTCTGGAGCGATGTCCCTCAGCGGAACAGACTTTTAAAAGTCCTGATTTTGTGCTCCGTTGCTCCGGCAGCTTGCAGGGAGCCGGCCCCTCCCCCTGGGGTCTATCCCGTCGCTTTGGATTCACTTCTCCACCAGTCCTACCTTTCAGAAAGTGATTGTTTTTCTGTTTCTACAATTGCTGTTCTTCTTCTCTTCGATCTGCTGATGGATTTGCAGGTGTTTGCAATCTTTTGTAAAGCTATCTAGCTGATCTCCTGCTAGCTGAAGTGGTCTCAGCCTGCTACTTCTCTGCCATCTTGACTCCATCTCCTGTCTCTGAGGTTCTTAAATTTGGGTCCACAGCTCATAGGACTCATGAGCTTAGATGAAAAAACTTACATTACTGTTTTTTAGTAAAACTATTACTTGCCCCTTATTAGCTGTATGAATTTAAGAAGGTGTTTTTCATTATAAATATAGGCAACAAACCATGATAATATAGGTAAAGTGGATGACTTGATCACCAGTAGGAATGATAGCTATTTTCGTATCACTTTATTGTTTTGTACATAGTTCCAGTGACCTGTTGCTTTCATCATTACTTTGGAGTGATAGTATGTATCAGACATGTTGCCCAATTAGTTATTTGATGCATTAATATAGGATTACATGTATTATACCATTACTGTCCCCCATATTTTGTTAGTTTGGTATATTTTCAATGTAGTATTGTTTGTTACTTTGCATTTATTTTATGTACTTAAAACATTCCAAGAATGGATCCATAGGCTCTACTTTGAATACACACACGCGCGCACACACACATGCACCTACACATGCGCACGTATATACATACACAATTTTTATTACTTTGAGGCAAAGTGTAGTTTGTTTCTTTTTGCTGATTTACTTCTCACATTATGCCTGGTGTAGTTATTCTGTTATATATAGTTCATCTCTGAAGCAATCCTGGAAAAAAATATTGAGCATTCTGGTTTATCCAAAGATTTCTTATCTATAAAACAAACTTCATATATGTCTCACTTTGCAAGATCTCCATGTCTTGTACCTGGAGTCAAACAGACATTATAAACAATTACTAAGCTTTGCATCAATAATTTGTATATTAATATGTCTTCCTTTTAGAGAGGATAGACTAATGCAATCTGGGAATTCAGAAATTTTGTTTAAATTTATACACTGATTTTCAAAATTTTAAAAAAATTTTGGGTAGTTTAAAGACGAAGAGTAATAAAAAGAATTATATAACAAATTCATTGGTTCTTCTATTGTTTAGAATATATTAGCCAAATATTTTTATATTTGTTCCAAGTCTTTTTGTTTGTAGAAGAAATAGAATTTGCAAATGAATGGGAGCTGCACTTTAATCACTGTCCCTAAATCCTATTCCCCTTCTCTTCTAACTACTGTCATAATCTGTATTCTTTCCAGTACACACACACACACACACACACACACACTATAAAGTAGTATTTTAGTGAATATGGTTTTAGATTTACAATATCTTGCAAAGGTAAATACTATCACTCTGTTCATGTAGTTTATGGAACTTGCTTTTTTGCTTTTCAAAATGTTTTGAACTACACTCATGAATATTTATATATCCTTTTAATTTCTTTGTATTAGGCCAGTATGGACACATACCATCATGTATTTTGTCTATTCTTCCATTAATGGATCTTCAAGATGTTTCTAGATTTTCACTATTATAAATAATGTTGAAGTGAATATCCTTTCACAGATCTTTTATCTGACAATGATTTTTTTTAGTCAAGTTGGACTTCTGTTTCTTTTTCAGTATGTAGCTCTTGGGGGAGCCTGGCTGGCTCAGTCAGTAGAGCATGTGACTCTTGATCTCGGGGTCATAAATTTGTACCCTATCTTGGGCACAGAGATTACTTAAACAAAAAGTACATGGCAGTATGTAATACATATAAACATGGAGGGAGATAGTTAAGTAAGGAAAGAATTCTTTCTACCTTCTGTAACTATTCCTCACACCATTTTCCACATCCCTTGTCTTTGACAGACATATACCCAAACAACTAATCTTGCTTCTTCTCTTTACTTTTTTATACTTTGTATATCATACCCCTTCCTTTCCAGTTAAAATTGGCAGAGAGGATGTTGTTGTGTGCTAATACTCTTCAAGTCCAATCTGAACTTTAAGGGAAAAAATGGACTAGAAGTCATGCAATAAATAAATAAAACATTTTTTTCAGGTGTTTTCCAACAATACTTTGTAAATTAAATTGAAATTGAAAAGATGATCTTCTACACAAAGTTAACCCAGTTGGCTCTCCTATCAGTGACTGTGGAAGGCACTATGGCCCTGAAGTTGAAAATACAATCTGGTCATCCAGTAGATGAATCATAATCCTGGCTGGGCCCTTAGAATGACCACAGGAACATCACTCAATTTCTTGAAGTTCTTTTATTCCCTGGAAAGGGACATTAATTTCATCTTGGTGTGTTGTTGTTAGTAGATGATAAAGTAATACCTGCTGGCAATCTTTGAGTTTTTACTCTGTGTTAGACACTACTCACTACTCTGCATTATCTCATTTCATTTTTATGATTAAATGGGATAAATATATAAAGCATACTTTTTGGCATTTTTGTATTCTTTGATCTCCTTATTACCCTGAAATCACTAAGATGATTTAGCAGAAATTTATATTCCTAAATTTTTAAAAGTGACAGAAAAGTTAAGTGACTTGCTCACTTAATAACAGATAAAAGTAACAAAACCACAACTTGATCTCATGTCTTTTAAATTCTAGCTTAACATAGTTTCTACTTGACTCAACAAGTTATTAAAAATATCTTAAATAAATGAGTAGGAATTTTAATTGCTGTAGAAGCTTATTCTGAAGTGTGCAAATGCAGAAAATAAAAGGAAATTTTCCCAACAGTGAATTTCTTATTTGTATACAATTTTCCAAGTCAAAACAGTAGGCAAAGCTTTCCAAATATATGGGAGCTAACCAGTTTGTAGATAATATTTGCTATTTTTCATGGAATATTCTGCATAAGAATTAGTCAGGGACTTAGTCTTTGACTCAAAATTCCCACATGCTAGTCTCTTTGTTCTATTCATGAGCAAAGACATGGCCCCCTGCAAAGAGAGAGAATTGGATTTACAGAAGATTTATATTATATACATAAATGTCTTAGGCAACATAGTTCCTTGTAACAGTCAACATAGAGAAACAACATAGTTAATTAAGAGGGACAATGTCAGCATATATAAAAAATAAACTAGTTTTGGGAATGATTGTATTTTGAAATGATAGCCAAAAGATTTATTCAGTGGGTGCTTCATGTTTTACTATTATCCTGCCTTCATTTTATCATTCAGTTTCCTGTTCCCTTACACCACATGACAACTCAGATACCAAATTGTGGCATATTTCCCATCTATAGTGCTTAGTTACTGATGTCATGAAACAATCCTTGGGCTAGGATGACTACTGTTTAACTTTGAGGAGCGCAGTTACTGTAACTGTACCATAACTGGCGCCAGATCAGCATTGCATTTGAAAAGAAAATACATAAGCAGAGTTTGTCCTGAAAGAGGATGCCAGTTGCAGCTGTAAAGTGTGGACTGTATTTCATTGGTACTAAGATGCACTTTTTCATATTTTAACATTCCTGAATTGTGATGCCTTTTATATTTGATGGCATTTCATTGTTGGATTGGCAGTGTTATTTGTTTTTTTTTTTTTTAATTTTCATAGTGGTATATAAAAAATGGTCACTATTATTTTGTGCTGCATTTGATGGCAGCTTAGATTCAATAAAACATATTATTTTGCTCTTTGATATGGTGTTTTAAAAACCCCAAAGGCCATACTAAAATGGTAGCTTAGATATCCATTTTTATCTTCCCTCTCTAGGCTTCCAGTATTTCTTGAATATATTCTTCCCTATATTTCTTGAATATAATTGCAAGAAAATAAAAAATTAAAATAAGGATACAAAACACATGCACAAAAAAATTATAGGGACAAATTTTGTTTTTGTTAAGATTTTATTTATCTGTTTTGGGTGGGGGGCTATGGGCAAGGGGAGAGGGAGAGGCAGAGAATCTCAAACTGAGTCTATGCTAGTAGACTCTGTTCACATGAGTTTGCTTTTAGCTTAGACAAAAATTGTCTTTCTTTGGTCTGAAATCTCTATGTGACCCTTTTTAAAAAAATATTTTATATATTTATTAGAGAGAGAGTGCATGGACAAAAGAGAGAGAGGGAGAGAGAGAGAGAGAGATGCTCTCCACTGAGCAGGGAGCCTTCCTCAGGGCTCAATCCCAGAACCCTGGGATCATAACCTGAACCAAAGGCAGAGCTTAACTGACTGAGCCAGTTAAACCCAGTCACCTCTCCATCTGACCCTTTATTTTGATGATCACTCTAACTAAAACAGTTGGTTTCCAGTACATTTTACAAATCAATACAGAATAGAATCTGGTAGTCAAATAATTTGTGAAGTAATGTCATAGGGTCTGTACCAGTACTGTAAGCATATGGACCACAGCTATGTGACTGAGAATTGTCTACTAGCATGTATGTGTGTAATAAAGTTATTAAAGAAATTATAGGGAATTAAAGTGTACTCTTCACCTCCAGGAAGTTTTTCTCACACTTCCTAAATGAACTGGAGAGCCATGGTGGTGTCTGTAGTACAGTGGTTTCCAAACTAGCAGGCATCAGCATCATCTGGTGGCCTTGTTAGGCTTGCTGGGCCCCACTCCCAGAATATTTGATTTATTAGGTCTGGAATGGGGCCTGCAATGTGGATTTCCAAATTCCCAGGTGATACTGATACTTCTGGTCTAGGAACCAAATTTTGAGAACTACTGGGCTAGTTTCAGAAAGAAAAAAACACGAGATTTGGAGATAATTGATTTATAGTTTGCATCTAATTGGCTACCAGCTCACTTTTCTGTATCTTAATATTCTTGTCTCTCAAACAGAAATAATATGAATTATATTCTTTTGGCTAAATGTAAGGCTACTATGAGAATCAAATGAGATAATGGAAATAAATGAAAAAATGCTTTCTAATACATGACACTCCAAATGTAACGAAATATCAATGATATTGTACCCATTAAATTTGGGGATACTATTGTTTTCACACACATGAACTAGATTCAGAATTCACATATCAAAATACTTTTGCAGACTTGTATGAAAATAAATACTAAAATATTTAGTTACTTTGAAATTTGGGGAAAAAAATTTTAGGGAGAGTGAGAGAGTGAGCATGTGCTCAGGCAGGGGGAGGGGAAGAGGGAAAGTGAGAGAATCTCAGACTCTATGATGAGCCTCCTGATACAGGCTGTTTTCCTTTCATCTCTGATTTGGTAGAATTTATGTATAAACTGGAGAAACAACTACCTATTTCAGAAATTATTTTGGGCACCTGGGTGCCTCAGTCAGTTAAGTATCTGCCTTCTTCGGCTCAGGCCATGATCCCAGAGTCCTGGGATCCAGCCCTGCATCAGGCTCCCTGCTCACTGGGGAGTCTGCTTCTCCCTTTCCCTCTGCTCCCCCCCAGCTCATTCTCTCTCTCTCTCTCACTCACTCACTCCTCTCTCAACTAGATAAATTTTTTAGAAAAGAAATTATTTTACCAAATCATTGACCATCTATGATGGATCACGCCTATGTTTACTGTTCTCTTCCTGAAACCACAATACAATCTGAAAACGAATAGGTGGAACTAGTGATGAAAAGACAAAAGTAAGGCCAGAGGGACCATTTAGCCCAAGGTATTGTACTGAAGATTTCATTTCTTTTGTCAACCCTTACTTAATTCTAACGGTGTAGGACATTTTAGCTGGTTTATCTGAGCTGGGTTTCATGGCACATATTTGTGCATTTAGAATTGTTTATCTCATATTGAAAAAGAGTTGCCAGCTATGTTCATTTATTTGTGGCTTTCTGAATGTACTATAAACAGTTTTCTCAGATGTTATTTCTAGTCAAAGATTTCTCCTCATAGCACTGTCCCTATGCACAATATTTACTTCCTGTTTTAGGGTAATCATCTATATAAGAGTTCCTGTGTAAGAAATCCTAAAATCACCTTATCATCTAAGTAGCTAGCAGTGGGAATCATTTATTAAATGCAGCTAACTTCAGTAACTGACAGGCACATGATGTGCCCAAAGAAAGCAGAGGAGTGTCAGGCTACTTGCGATGGTTCCAGGAAGGTCGTCTACTTTAAGAGCTGTGTTTTATTAAGAATTGTGATGGTTATTGGAACTTTTCCTGTTGTTTTACTCAGTAGTCTCAGGGGAGCTATTTGGCACTAGGGTGCAAAATGAAATCAGCAATTAGGAAAAGACACTACTGCAGGCATTTTAAGAGTAAATCATTGAGTACCAGACTTAATAACTAGTAAGTGCCAGTCCAAAGCAATAGCCTAAGGTTTTTGGAGAGTCCAGCTTCTTATTCTTTCCAGTGTGCTTGCTGCTGGGCTGTTTGCATGACTGTCTTCAGAGGTGGTTCTTGGATTTTTGGCAAGAGGAAAGTTAATTGCAGTCAGTTCTTGATTTCAATAAAGTAGATCATCCAAAGGTTTTGAAGTTTTATCATCTGGAAACTAAAATCCCTTACACTGGCCACATTTATTTATCTAGGGGCAGCCCTAGAGTTACCTTTCACATAGCACAAAGGCACTGGTATTAAAACAGCTTGGCAGGTCTCTGTATGAACAGATCTCTTCCCTCTGGTGGCAAGAACACTGCCACCTGACTTGTGTGATGACTGCCACATTGGAGAAGAAGAAAACGTGAAGAGTGAAATATTAAGTGGCTTCCTATTTGCAATCTAAGCCACACTTTCTACCTCTAATATTCCTAGGTGTGATTACTCTTAGGAGTGTACAATAGAAAAGGAATAAGGGGACATGGTAAAAATTAGAGTGGTGTATTAGAAAGTATTTTACTAGGGAGTAGGAGACTTTTGTTCTAATCCTGATTCAGACACTAAATATCGGTTTAAAAAGTTGATGTCCTGTGGTGCCTGGGTGGCTTAGTGGGCTAAGCCTCTGCCTTCGGCTCAGGTCATGATCCCAGGATCCTGGGATCGAGCCCTGCGTCGGGCTCTGCTCCACAGGGAGCCTGTTTCCCCATCTCTCTCTCTGCCTGCCTCTTTGCCTACTTGTGATCTCTGTCAAATAAATAGATAAAATCTTAAAAAAAAAAAGTTGGTGTCCCTAGTACTCACCTATAAGATAAAACATTTGAAACAATTAATAGAATGCTTTAAAATTTACTATCTAGATTAGATATGGAATAGATATAGATGTCGATATACAGTAGAGCTGTATGCATTTCATAAGTGTTTATAATCTACAGTAAGCACATTATATTTACTTTTTTCATCTTTATAGCAGTACTGTCAGATAAGCGATATTGCTCTGATTCTCATTTTACAGATGAAGAAACCAAAGTATAAAAAAGGGAAGAGATGGTCTGATTTATAAAAGAGCTACTGCTGGAATTTACAGGTGGCCTAGTTTCAGAGCTGATAAAAATATTTTTCTTTCTATATTTTTATCAGAAATGGACCTTGAAAACCAGTTGGGGCAAGGAACAGGACATGTCTAGGACTTACATCATCATAGAGATCCAAGTCTATTAAGTTCAGTCCTTTGGCTGAAATAGCTGCATTTCTTTTCTGCTATTTCCATTCTTTTCTCTTCTCTCCTGGAAGGTTGTTTTGTATATTGAGAGCACAAAACTCTCCACCATGAAGACTTGTGCCTTTTCCTGTGAAGACAGAAAGAGGTATACCCTGCCCCTATGTACCTATTCTCTTATCATGCTTTATGAAAAGATAAGCAAACTGGGAAAAGGAGATTGATTTCACAGGAACAAATTTAGAGGGCCCAGGAAAATGTATTTGATTTTGTTCCAGACATACAGTGTTATTAAGTCTTCCTCATGTAAGACTGAAGAAACTTCTTTCTTGTTGGAGAGATGAGATTGATTTTAAGGATAATTACTGTTGAGTTTAAGGAGCTTAAGTTTATGTCCCATCTTTTAAATATTTTTTTCTCCCAGGCTGTTAATTGATGCTTCTCGCGTTTGACTTTTCTTCTGAAGCTCTGTTGAAAGCCTACATAAGGCTTGAAGTAGTCAAAGTGATTAAAGGAAAAAAAGATAAAGGAGTTCTAAGTAACTTTATCATTAAGGCAGTGACTGTAGAGAGAGATGGGCATATACTTCCATATTTAGGACTCTCCTACCATGTTTTAGCCCTTTGACACTGATAGCAGTAGTGCTATCAGAAAGGAGAGAAAGCTGCATCTGATAATATCGGCAAAACCAAGTCACTTTTTCAGGGTGACCACCTGTAGTTGTGTGATTAGTGCTTTGCACAAAGGGGTGGCATTGTGAATGGGAGCTAACATGTACCCTTTGCTCCATTCATCAACCAAATACCATGGTCCTGGGGCTACTACATCAGTCGAAATAAGTCACAACTCCCTGTACCAATGTAGCTTATATACCCAAGCCATGCTGTCATAAAGTACCCAACACATGTGGCAATTACACAAGTTTAAGTGTGATTTAAATTTATTGAACTATGTATTTCAAGTGCTCAGTAGCCATGCGTAGCTGGCAGCTGCCACCTTGGACAGCACTGATAAAGAACATTTGCCTTATCACAGAAAGTTCTTTTGAAGAGCATTTTCTGGTAGTTAAAGATGAAACAAAGTAAGTAAACATATAGTAATTAAGATTTTATATGTTATGAATAAAATTGAAGTAGGGAAGGGTTCATGTTATGCTAGGAGAAGTATGGTTTGCAGTTTTAAAAAGATGATCAGGGATGGCCTTACTCATAAATGACATTTGCATGACAACCCAAAGGTGATGAGGAAACAAGCTGTGAGACTGTCATAGAGAGGAGCATTGTAGGCATGAGAACAGATAAGGCAAAGGTCCTGAGACAGGGGTTCCTTAGAGTGCTCAGGGAGCAAGGGAGGCCAGTAGGACTGAGGTTGGTCATCAAGGGAGAAGGAAAGAGGAAGAAGTGAAGAGGGGTTATATTTTGATTTATTTTAAAGGCAAGTCAACTGAATTTGCATCTGCTAGCATCTGGGGATGGGGAGTAAAGGATAACTCTAAGGTCTTGGGTCTGTGCACTAGATAAAAAAGAGTTGATGTTAACTGAAATGGGGAAGGCTGTGGAGGGATATTAATTGAAATGGGGAAGGATGCTCAGGTATTCAGCACTATACACATTAGATTTGAAATATTTCTTGGACATTTGAGTGCAGCTATCCAGAAGGCAATTGGATATATATGCTTTGAGTTCAGGATAGAAGTCAGACCTAAAGATATAATTGTTACCAGCATGCAGATGGTTTTTAAAACCTTGAGACCAGGTGGGATGCCCTTGGGGCAAGTACAGGGAAAGAAGATCTAAAGACCGAGACTTGGGCCACTCCAACATTATGACATCTGAGTCCTGAGAAGGAGCCACATGAGGAGCGGCTGGTTTTCACTAGCAAAGCACGGTGTCCTGAACTCAACTGAAGTAAGTGTTTCAAAGAGGAGAGTGTAATCAGCTCTATCAAATGTTGTCAGTGGGGCAAGCAGAATAAGAACTGGCCATTAAATTTGGTAACACAGAGGCCACTGCTGACCTTACCACTAGAGGATTTGATTAATTAAAAGCCTGATTAGAAGAGAGAATTGGAGGAGAGAGAGGAATTGACTGCTTAGAAAGACCATTCATCTTTTGAGGAATTTTGCTTTAAAGCGATTATATAAATCTAACAATGAGTGGGGAGAGGAGAGTAGGTGAGTATTTAAAAAAAACAATATTAGTAAAATAACAGCATATTTATTTATGCTGGAAATTATTTCATACAAAGCAAAATCTTGATGTAGTTGTAGAGAGAGGAAAGAATTTCTGGAGAAATGTCCTTGAATTTATGAAGGGGATGAGATCTAGTGTAGTAAGGCAAGATTTGACCTTAGTTACATGGAAAATTTATCCATAGTAACTGGAGGAAAGAAGAGTACATGGGTCTAGATGCTGGCAGGTTCATGAACATACTGGTAAGAGATTTATGAAATATACTTCTGATTGACTTCTATAGTGAAATAGGAACCAAGGATATCACTGAGAATGAAAATGGGGAGGAAATTTGGGAGATCTGAAGACCAAAGAGAAGATACACATAATTAGCTAGGAGAGCAGAAAAGGGAATCTACTAGGAGAAGATGGCGTAGAGCAACTTTAAGGGCCCACCTAAGTTTTATGGACTTCACTTCAAAGGGAGACAGTTGAGCAGAACTGTGTCATTTTCACCAGCCACACTGAACAATAGAGTTTAACTAGGATTAATTAAAGTGGAAGAGACAAGGAAGCATTTGTCTGATTTGCTTTGAATTTTCATCTAGTTAAAAGAGAGAAATGAAAAATGTAAGAGGATAGGAGAAATGGAAAAAAATGACTGGATCAAAGAATTGCAGATCCCAAAACTATTGCAGTTGAGGTTATAGAAGGAGTAAACTGAAAATATATGAGAGGATGATAAAAAAGGAGAATGCTTGGAATTGATATTGTAGAAGTGTTCTACTTACTGCTGATTAAAGGGACCAGGGCATGATCATAAAAGAGAATCAGTATTCTAAAGAGAATCCTATTCTAGGATTAGATCTCTAGGATAAGAGAATCCTATTCTAAAGATCT
This sequence comes from Mustela nivalis, assembly GCF_964662115.1. Taxonomy (NCBI): domain Eukaryota; kingdom Metazoa; phylum Chordata; class Mammalia; order Carnivora; family Mustelidae; genus Mustela; species Mustela nivalis. The sequence goes on along the minus strand of NW_028134174.1, from coordinate 4,170 downwards.
TTTCACAAAGGGAGTTACTTTAAATTTTAATTGATTCAATGTATATTTTCTCTGATTTAGAATGTTATCTCTTTATGAAATACAAAAAATTTGATAAGATGAATGATGTAAGTTGATACTTAAATTTAAAACTAAAAAATAATAGGGGAGCACATTCCCCTCAGATAATATCAGATAGATCTCTTCAGCCTATTCTCTTGTGAGCCTAGACAGTGCAATGTTGGGGTTTGCATTTGATCAAAATTTTGGTCAAATCTTTGATCAAAGTTTTTGTTCCACCCAATTTCCTAAAGTTTACTATGTAAGGATTCCAAATACAAACGTGGTACTACTAAGTACTACTTCATCGGGCTTAGTCACTTTCTTTTGAGTTCATTTCCAAAAGACTGTGTCTCAGGTGTCAATTCTATGCTACTTGACTATATACTACCATAAAGAAACCATTAGTCTATTTGTATAACAAGGGAAATCTCAAAAAAGAGCAGGAACAGGTTTTATTAGTGCCAAAGAGAAAAATCAAGAAGATACTTTTCTAGTAAGTAGGAAATTCTAAGTGTTATTTAAGATAAAAGCAAATATTTGATGAGATAAAATCAGTTATTGCTTGAATTTAAATTTTATTTTTCATTAAAGTCTTAATTTTCCAAAATAAATGAACAAATATTTTTGTTTCTTCTTAAAATATAAATGTGAAAATATTTCTGCCTACTGATTTGAGGATTTATTGGCAGCCAGTACAATAAATAAATAAATAAATAAAACCCCCAAATAAAACAAACCCCACAAACTAGAAAGTGGACAGCTGCTTACTTTAAGACCTAACAAAAATGTGCACATTTTCTCTAACTTTACAAAGACTCTGATAAAACACTTAATGTGGTTAGGCAGGATTCATTCACCATTACCTTTAAAAGTAGAAGGTAAAAACTTATCTTCATTAAGTGACACTGAATGTCTGGCACCACATAACTAAGCAGAGAATTCAGTAGCTTAAGGTCCATGGGATGCCTCAAGTTCAAAGGGAGTGGAGACATCCTGTTTGGTGTTTAATTTCACTCATGCTGCTTAAACTGCCCAGATCCCCTTAAGTGTTTCCTTTTCCATTCTTGAGCATGATTCTCTTGTTTCTCATGAGTAACACAAAGCATAATAAAAACTCAATGTCAGACCAGATAATTTTCACAGTGTATCACAAGATTTTATTTTTTAAGTGGAAAGATCTTTTGTACAAAAAAATCATTCTGTTAGTGATGGTGAAAACAGGTCACCCGGTCACTCTTCAGTACCTGTGGCTTGTTAAAGAAGAAACAACATTGGTTCAGAGTTACAATTTCTGACCCAGTACCTTTGAAGTACAAATTCTATTACTGAAACTTTTAATAATAAGAAAAAAAATCTGTTGAGAAACAATGATGATGATAACTTAAGCTAACTCATCTAATGAGGAAAATTCATTCTCAGTTTCTGAGACCACAAGCATGAACAAAGAAACTACCTCTGTACTTAAAGATAACCTAAGATATTCTAAGATATCCTAAAAGATTTAGCAATATGCATTCATTCAATACAGAAAGTGCAGATGCTGGGGCACCTGGCTAGTTCAGTCAGTAGAGTATGCAGCTGTTGATCTCTGGGTTGTGAGTTCAAGATCCAGATCGGGTGTAGAGCTTACTTTAAAAAAAAAAAGAAAAAGAAAAAAACAATAAAAATTTTAAAAAGGAAATGCAGGTGCTAATATTTTTCTAGTTTAAAATCATAACTGGTAATGTCTTAGAATGCCTCAAAGCTTATTTTCACTAATATTTACTACTTTTAAAATTTAAATCATGGAAAAATATGCTGGCTGAACAAAAGCTGGTCTGACTGAAGTTTTGAGAAATGGCTTTAGTGCTATTTTTGTATATACTTATTTATAACAGAAGCTGATAAATAAATATGTAAATATAAGTCATATGTTAGATGTATATTGAAATTTGGCTCTCCTGTGAGGAAAGAGTAATAAGGTCTGTCAAATGTTCATTTACTGAGTAATTTTTGAAATCTGAAAAATGCTCAAAGACTTGGGAGAATTCATGGTTTCTCAAAAGCCTAGGACTTTGCACCCTTTCGCTTTGTTTTCTTAGAGTATATCTATAGAAGAATAGATAAATATCATGTGCCTCCTAAAATTTAGTAGTCTCCTTGACCATAAATTGTTCAAAGCATGCTATGGGGGCTCTGCTATCTTCTGCTAAATTCATCTGCAGAGTACCAAATGATCAAATTGTAGTTTACATTTGATTTTAATATATTCTACTGGAGAAGGCCTGATTAAGCTGCTTGCTTTGGCAACCAGAAAAGATCAATGCTGAGCTATATTTCTCCGTATAATATTTTAAAATTATTTTCCATTTTAAAATTTTATTTGCGGAGTGCCTGGGTGGCTCAGTCAGTTAAGTGTCTGCCTTCAGCTCAGGTCATGGTCTCGGGTCCTGGGATGGAGCTCTGCTTTGATCTCTCTGTCAGCAGGGAGTCTGCTTCTCCCTCTCACTCTCCCACTGTGCTCTCTCTCACTCTCTCTCAAGTAAATAAATAAATAAAATCAAATTTGTTATTTGTTACATATGTTAAATGGGTACAGTTAGATTTTAGAAGTGAGTATAAGTCAAATGTATTTGTTCCGCATCCAAATATCATTTTAAATTTGGTTGTTCTTTTAATATTGCTCCCCCATTCCTCTGAAGGGACTTTGCCACCTGGGAGCAATGTCATGGAAATAGTTTTACTAAAAGACCATGTCCCTGTGTGGTCTTTCTAGATTACAGCTTCTTATGGTCATTCTTAAAATGTATCCTATGAAAAAATCTCTTCAGAAACAAAAAAGGATGATAATAACATTTAGATTTTTGTATGTATAGAAATTAGCAGAATATATTTTGTACATTTAAAGAAATCACCCCTTCTGGAGCAGGAACATCTTCATAGCTACTATCCTTGCAAAGCATTGTTTCAGACATGTCTCAGTAGAACTAGTTCTCAATTATTGAATCATTTGTTGACTCACTTGTTTCATTTAAGAACGTTTAAAGTTGAGCCTTTAAAATATGGTAAGTGTTCATGGAATATTAAGGTTGCTTTCTTAATATTCCATGTATTCAACTATGGCAATATAAATATAAAATACTTAGAGTAACCTGTGGAAACACAGATGAGGAAGTAGATCAGTTTACCTGGTTGAGGAAAGACTGATGACAAGGTAATTCAAGTATGGCATGAAATGTTCAGTGGTACTCAGCCAAATGGGACAGACATATAAATGAAAAGAATCCTTAAGGTATTTTCATGGAAATAATGAGTGGCCTCATGTACAAAGTACTTGGAATATGAGAAGGAAAATGATTAAAGGAATGGATTATCTCTAAGGGGGTTTCCTGTGGCCACAAAACAAAGTGAGTTTTAGTAATCAGTCTTGAAGGAGGCAACATCTCATTTTATTTAGGTTGCAAACTCACAAGAAGGCTGCTTCTATATATGTGTGTATGTATGTACATATGTATGTATCTGCTTATCTACCTACGTACGTGTCTTACCTATTTATCCATGTATCCATCCATCCAGCCAGCCAGCCATCCTTCTACCTATATTGAGATTCACTTTCACAATATTTGAATGGAAAAATGGAATAAAACTTTTTCCTGGCAAGAAAAAAATTAAGCCTGATTTAGTTGATTTTTATGACAAAGAGGACTGGTACTGCCAATTCCATTGTATGCTGGATGTTTTCCATAATTTGAGTAAGCTGGATCAAGTGGTCCAATATCTTGAGGAAATATTTTTAAAGCATTTATATAGTATGTTTAAAATGCACCTTTTAAAAAATACTAGTTCATAAAAATATTAGACATCCCTTTTAAATACGCAAGAGAGCATATAGTTTTTCACATTCAATTAAGATTATGCTACCAAAAAGGTAAGAAGATTGCTGAGTTAGATGTTATTGGGTAGGGAAGGTTTCCAAAGCCTTAGGTTTTGGAATCTCCACTATGTAAACTGTTATTAATGAGAAATCATGTTTTAATCTTAGAATATATTTGCTATGGTTTTGCTGATTGAAAACACAACTTTTGGATGAGCTATCGACTGTTCTCTCTCAGAATCAAAATGCTGATTCAGTGTCCCATTAATAGATGG
>NW_028134175.1:0-59000 GCF_964662115.1 Mustela nivalis | reverse complement strand
CACAAGGCACCTGTTTCCCAGTGCCATTGGCTGTGACGAGAAGAGGGTCTGAAAGGCACGAGTTCTTGACAACACAAGTCTTGAGTGCTGGAGTTTTCAGATCAGCAGGCTTGGCAGATATAACGTCGAAAGAACTCCGTGTTTTTCCTGCATAGGTCACCAACAAGCAACCATGTGCAGACAACCTGGAGACCATGATCAGCGACAATACCAGGACACACAGTGGGATGATGGCAGGTCCTGGATAGTGCATCCATGAGAGGCAGTTTTCGTGGAGTTGTCTCAATGGGGGCATAAGGAATATTGGGCTCCCACACGAGGAGCATCAAGACCGAGCTACTGGACAATACAGGATGGTGAGGAGCATCCTCACCTCATTGAGAGAACCAAAAGACTGCCTACTCTGCCCACACGAAATCCCAACCACGGAACACTTGAGGGACAGCCTTCCTCAATCCAAGTTGTTTACTCCAAGGAGATCAGACTATCCCAAAGGGGATGAGAAGAATGCCTTGAACACATGATCTCTTCTGAACACAGCATTCTGTAGGTCTGCGTTCTGATGATTTTGTGGAATGTCTCCTTTCACAGGCACACCAGAGCCCATCAAGGTAAACCTCAGCATATTCAGCCCAGGCCCCAAACACACCAAACGGCAGGCAAGGAGATCCACTGCAGATGGCTGGTCTCAAGGACAGCGTCAGCCACAAAACAAACATCAGATGGCATGCATGCCACACACACACACACACACACACACACACACACACGCACACACACACACTAGACAAACCTTAAGGGCCCGCCCTTGGTCACTCAATGATCTCTTCTACCTAAATAAATTACCCACAGGATAGAAAACAGAATAAGTATTTCGAATACAGAGAGGAGACAGAGATCTAGATCTAAAACAAGATGGAAGAATCAATAGATGCTAAGGAAAAAGAACAAGAAAGGATCACGGCTAGGAAATCAGAGTGAAGCTTCTACATAAAACACGCCTGATGTGGGTTTGATAGCAGCGGCATGGATCCTCCCTATACATCAGAAAACATAGAAAATATCAGAGAGTCTCAAACCACAGAGATAAAACTGTTAAAGATAAAAGAACCTAAAGAGCTCCTGAATAAAAGATTGGTAGGAGACTGGATGCAAAGACTGGGAACATGGCAGAAGTAGAGGATCCAATTAGTGACCCTGAAGAACAAGCCTAGAAAATAAGGAAGCAAATTCTAAAGGAGAAAGAATGATGGAACATGACAATGAGCTTAGGGAATCACCATCCAAAAAGAAAGGTAATAGGTGCCTATTGTAGGATAAGTAAGAGTGAGAGAAAGAAAAGAGGTCTGAACATGTATTTGAGAATCAGGGCTGTCAATGACCTCATCTGGGAGCTGAAACAGAGGTCCAGAATCAGAGGCACAGAGGACTCCCATCACCTTCCACAGAAGCAGAGCACCAAAAGACATAGTGCCATTTACCCCTGGAAAATCTAGGCATGGAGGAATTCACTTTAGCAAATAGGTATGGGAGAATAGTTTGTCCATAGCCCAGTCACTGACTTCAAGAGGAAATGCTATACCAGCTCTCGAAGAAATCCAGATAGCTCAAGCAACACCAGCCCAGGCCAAAACCCTTATCCCCTGCATTTCTGAACAATGACTGAGCAGCGGTTCTTGTCTAGAACCACGAGGTTCTCAGGAGTCAACGGTTGGGCCCCAGGATGTGTCAATCAGTTCAGAGGCACCCTTCAGATCAACTCATGATTCCACGGTCTTGGCAATGACTGTGGTCTCAGGTTCTCTGCTCAGGGGAAAGTAAGCTTCTACCTCGCCAGCTCTACCCCTTGATTGTGAACTCTCGGTCTCTCTGTCAAATAAGTGCAAGCGCATCGTTTGACAAGATAACAAAAAGAAAACCAGACACAATAATTGACTGGGGGCAGAGGATAATTTATTGAATTTGGACCAAGGTTCCTATGGAGGGTAGCTAGGTACAGAGAACCTCCCACCATCCTAAAATACCATACCTTTGCTCGGAGCTCCAATGTTCATTCTGCTGTTCTTTCTTTTCCTGGATCTCCTCACCAACCTGAAGCATCCGCTGTGTGTCACGCTGTACTGACCCCTTGTTGACACATGTTCATTCTCTTCTGGCTCCATTATAACATGCTCATCTTCTACTACAGGCACTCTTTGCTTCTCACATGACATCATTTGGCTGAGGGTCTTGAGAGGTAGAAGGCAGGCTTGTGCTGCCACATCTCCATGCAGTTCCACAGGGGTAGCTGCTCCACCCTGAGGGTGTTCTCAAGGTTCTTCCACATTCGAATCCTCTTCAATGCGTCCTTTTGTACATATAAGTTGTCTACATGAATCAGGCACAGAAGTCTTTCAGATGGCTTCACTTGGGCTATGGGTCTCTTCCAAAATGCTTTCCATTTGCTCCTCTGGACTCCAAGTACATGAGTCCATCCTGGACCTAAGGTTCTACACCTAAGGTGTAGAGACTGCCTTTGATGCATGGTCATTTTTGAAGATGGGGAGGCCTTGTTGGCAGCATTCCTGGAGAGGCTCGAGGTACTTGTGTTGTCCCTTTGAAGACTCCAGACATGTCTTTTGCACGGTGGCGGGTGTTCAGTTTTCTTTGCTTGGGTGGGCCTTTTCTTGTTCAGAAGCTCCGTGATTGTGTGGGAGGGCCTTATCCTTGTGCAGGGCTCATATTTCCTCCCCTGAGGCTTTGCTTGAGGCCTGATTGTTTCTTGGCATGTCGTGGTTAAGATGGAATGGTGGATGCTTGTCTTTCTCTGGAATCCAGAGGGCTGGTGCTGATAATCACGAACAAACACTATGAATTGGGCCATGTGGAAGGTGACACCGACTCGCTTCGCAAACTGCCTTGGTGAGAGACCCAGAGAGCTCCAGCGGTTCGGGACGGCCTGGGGTGCTCTTGGCCCACCCACGACTACTCTAGCCAATTGTAGTGATCAGGCGTGATGTAATGAGGAGTGTTTGCTATGAACTCAAAGCATTGTGACATCACAATTGCTGGCTTCACTGAAGCAGCTGTCCTTCTCCCATGACCTTGGTGTCCTAAGGCTTTAGGTAGGAAGCCACCGAAGGACAGAACAAGAGCCCTCTGATTCTGATCAAGAACTCAGGTTGTCTTGTGGGTTAGTGTCCCACTTCCCCATTCTGGAAAAAGCGGAAAGAAAATGATGTTCAGTATACCTTCCTATAGGCCAACATTTTCCCAGAGACGGCAAGGTGTCCTAATTCCACTACAATTTCTAGAGATCTCAAGAAACGGTGAGGCCTCATGGGTATCAACAACTCTCCATGGGTTTGGAAATCCTGTGTTTGAGAGCGTCCTTTCTCAGCGTCTTTTGCCTATGGCTCAGTGATGACTAAGGGACAGAAAGTCCCCTTTCGAGGAAAAAGGTGAGGGCATAGATATATGGTGCTGTCTGTGGTCTCATCTCTTAGTTTTCTGAAACACAGCTAATGGTTTAAGGCTCTGTCTACCTGGATTTCCCTTACACACCTTTGCAAAGTCTTAGAGGAGAGTGTCATTCTACATCAGGGCTAAACCTAAGGAAGAGGCCCGGACAGCACCCGTTGTCATCATTAGTTGTCCTTGTTGCGGTAACGGGTATAATCATGTTGACCATGTCTCTTTAGTCAGAAGGATAGGTATGGCTAATATCGATGGCTTGCAAGGCCCATTCGAGCAGACCTTTGCAGTGAGCCGCAATGCCCTTGCAAGGACTAGTAGGTAAGGAAGGCTTGGTCCATTTTGGCAAGCAGTATTCCTCGGCCGTCGAAGAGAATGAACGCCCTGGACCTTGCCTTGACATGAATGTCCCATGCCTGGCTGATGTGAAATGAAAAGGCAAGCAGAAAAAGGGAAATATCATATGGCTTCCCACAATATGTGCCTCATTAGGAATACCTTGTCGCTTTGTCCTCTTCAATTAACACGTATTCTCATAAAACTGCCTCCACACAATCACCACGATTGGGTGCCTCATTAGTGTCGTATTGTTTGTCCTTATACCCCTTGCTTTTTCATATGTTTCTTGATTGTCATGAGGGAGTGAAATCATCTGTTTGTTGTCTTTCTGAGAATGATAGATGTGACGAAGCCCAATGCTCTCCGCAACACTACCAAATGAGGCAAGTGGAAGAATTCATTCTTTCTTATGTCTCAGTAAGAATTTGTGGTGACATGGAGGACAGTGAGATGGTAGTAGTGTCTAATAACCTCGTGCTTGTCTTCAGCCAAGAAGGCAACAGGAAGATGACCAGAACAACTGCAACGGAGTGGACATTGACCGGAAGCCTACAAGGGAAACTCGACAAGAAGAAAGGTAGTCGCAGAGACTAAGGGAGAGGTTGGAGACATGGCTTATAGGAGATTTCGTTGGTTCATGCATCAGATGGCAGTGATCCCTTGCAAAGGACAAATGCCCAGGAGAGCAGGGAATGCTGGAAAACCACAAGGCACCTGTTTCCCAGTGCCATTGGCTATGACTAGAAGAGGGTCTGAAGGGCACGAGTTCTTGACAACACAAGTCTTGAGTCCTGGCTTGGCAGATATAACGTCGAAAGAACTCCGTGTTTTTCCTGCATAGGTCACCAATAAGCAACCATATGCAGACAACCTGGAGACCATGATCAGCGACAATACCAGGACACACTGTGGGAAGATGGTGGGTCCTGGCAGTGCCGCCATGAGAGGCAGTTTTCGTGGAGTTGTATCAATGGGGGCATAAGAAATATTGGGCTCCCACATGAGGAGAATCAAGACTGAGCTACTGGCCAATACAGGATGGTTAGTATATTAGCTGCCTACTCTGCCCACACGAAATCCCAACCACGGAACCCTTGTGGGACAGCCTTCCTCACTCCAAGTTGTTTACTCCAAGGAGATCAGACTATCCCAAAGGGGATGAGAAGAATGCCTTGAACACATGATCTCTTCTGAACACAGCATTCTGTAGGTCTGCGTTCTGATGATTTTGTGGAATGTCTCCTTTCACAGGCACACCAGAGCCCATCAAAGTAAACCTCAGCATATTCAGCCCAGGCCCCAAACACACCAAACGGCAGGCAAGGAGATCCACTGCAGATGGCTGGTCTTAAGGACAGCATCAGCCACAACACAAATATCAGATGGCATGCATGCCACACACACACACACACACACACACTAGACAAACCTTAAGGGCCCTCCCTTGGACATTCAATGATCTCTTCTACCTAAATAAATTACCCACAGGATAGAAAACAGAATAAGTATTTCGAATACAGAGAGGATACAGAGATCTAGATCTAATATAGATGGAAGGATCAATAGATGCCAAGGAAAATGAACAAGAAAGGATCACGGCTAGGAAATCAGAGTGAAGCTTCTACATATAACACGCCTGATGTGGGTTTGATAGCAGCGGCATGGATCCTCCCTATACATCAGAAAACATAGAAGATATCAGAGAGTCTCGAACCACAGAGATAAAACTGATAAAGATAAAAGAATCTAAAGAGCTCCTGAAGAAAAGATTGGTAGGAGACTGGATGCAAAGTCTGGGAACGTGGCAGAAGTAGAGGATCCAATTAGTGACCTGGAAGAACAAGCCTAGAAAATAAGGAAGCAAATTCTAAGAGAGAAGGAAGAATGATGGAACATGACAATGAACTTAGGGAATCATCATCCAAAAAGAAGGTAATAGGTGCCTATTGTAGGATAAGTAATAGTGAGAGAAAAAAAAAGAGGGCTGAACATGGATTTGAGAATCAGGCTGTCAATGATCCTCATCTGGGAGCTGAAACAGAGGTCCAGAATCAGAGGCACAGAGGACTCTCATCACCTTCCACAGAAGCAGAGCACCAAAAGACATAGTGTCCTTCCCCCTGGAAAATCTATTCATGGAGGAATTTTCTTTACGCAAATAGGCATCGGAGAATAGTTTGTCCATAGCCCAGTCACTGACTTCAAGAGGAAAAGCTATACCAGCTCTCCAAGCAGGTCGGATAGCTCAAGCAACACCTGACCAAGCCAAAATCCTTATCCCCTGCATTTCTGAACAATGAAAGAGCAGCGGTTCTTGTCTAGAACCAGGAGGTATTCAGAAGTCAAAGGTTGGGTCCCTTGTTGTGTCCATCAGTTCAGAGGCGGCCTTCAGATCAACTCATGATTCCAGGGTCTTGGCTATGACTCTGAATATGACTTTTATGTGACTTTAATATGAATTTTATATAACTATAAGATAAATAAAAAATGAATTAAAAAAATAAAAAGATAATTTCTTTACCTATAGGTATAGCATTGTTTGGGAAAAGAAGATTACCTTGAAGTTTAACTCTATATGAACATTAGAAAATAGAAATGAAAAAGGAATAAACTAGACTAAACTAAACTAAATTTTTTAAAAAATTAGAATGCAAATGAAAAAAAAATGTGTATGTATCAAAAAGTTCAGGTTAGAAGGTTAATATGGAATTTGATATACTGGACATCTCAGTTTGAAGGTAAATAGGTTAAAAAGTTATCTATATATTACAAATAAACCAGAATAGTGGGAATGAGTTAAAAATAAAAGTTGTATCTATGAAGTAGCAGTGGTTGTTGTTGTGTAGTCTTTTTTTCTTTCCTGGTTGGTTTTCTGAGGCAGAGGCCTGTCACGTGGGTTTCAGTCAATGATGTTCCCTGATTTAAATTCTCCCACCCCTCTCAAGGGGATGGGCTCTGAGGAATACTGTTTTTTCAGGTCTTTATTCTTTGGAGGTTTTTATGTTTGTTAATTTTTTTTTTCTCTTGCCTTGACCTCTTTTGATGGCTTTTGGAGATGAAAGCAAACTGCACCCTGTTCTCTCTCTCAGAGATAATCCTGAGTCTTCTCACCTGTGGGTGCTGCAGAGCCCATATAAATTTGCCCTTGCCTGCTGCCAGAGCAAATTTTGAGTCGTAGTCCCAGGGAGCACAGAATCTTCTGCTTGTACCCAAACCATTGCAGCAGTGTCTGTCTAGGCAGCTCCTGACCATCAGAGAGTTTCCAATTGCCATCCCACACTGAGATTTTCATGCTGGCCCTGGCTGGGAGTGCCTGGTCTTTCTCTGTCTAAGAGTTCTGGGCTTGCAAGCACTCTCTCAGGGGAGGGTGTGGGTCACGCGTGTCTCAGGCTCTGATAGAAGGGTGCGTGTCCGAGAGCATGAGCCTGGGCCTTCACGCACCTCTCTCAGGAGAGTGTGTGGGGTGCACGCGTGTCTCATGCTCTGATAGTATGGCACGGGTCTAAGCAATGGACTGGGCCTTTGCACACCTTTCTCAGGGGATGGTAAGGGGTGCAGGTGTCTCAGGCTCTGTTAGCAAGTCTCATTGCTCTGCTGCTTGGTGAGGCTCTAAGCCCCTAACAGGAGCTGAACCCCACATGATCATGGGTGTGCTGTTGGCTCAGGGACCAAAACATCGTTTTTCCAACACACTCTCTTTGGCTCAGCACCAGGGAATCTGTACTGGGTGTGGGGACTTAAGCCCGTGTCCTTAGCTGCCATGATTCACACAATTTACTTTCAATATCCTTTGCACTTTTTGAATGCTTTCAACCAGAGTCCAAGTTAGTGCTGGTCCCCAGACTCAGAACACTCTTGTATTGGGGTATTACTTTCCAATTGGTGGCCTTGGGTGGGTCCCTTGAACTTTTGTTTATTTCAGTAACAGTCCAACGTTCTCACTCCACTTTTCCTGCCCACTGATGACTTCTGCGCTGGCAGAGATCCAGACATATATAATTCTGATCTCAGGCTGTTTTCATGGGTAATCAGAATTCTTTGGTAGGAAATAACTTCAATTTGGAGTACAGGTTGAAATGGCACCTCCTCTTACTTGCCCATCATCTTGTTTCCTCTCACATGACACTTATAAGAAAATTTCAAGAGATAGGAATTTGGCATTTTATGGATAGCAAATCAATTTCATGTGCATTGAGAACTCACATTCCATCACTTTCAGCCACAATTCCTGCAAAGAATGTCGCATTTTGTCCTGTTTTATAAACACGTATTCCCACTAACATGCCTACAAAGAAAGACAAAAGTTTAAGTGTCTGGTTAGAGTAGTATTGCTTGTCCATTTTCCCCTGCTTTTTCACATGTTTCTTTACTACCATGATGGGGTGAAATCATACGTTATTTGTCTTTCTGAGACTCAGAGATGTGACATAGCCCAATGCTCTCCACAACATTGCCACATGAGGCAAGTGGCAAGAATTCATTCTTCCTTATGGCTGGGTAAGAGTCTGTGATGCCTTTGGAAGATAGTGAGATGTTAGTAGTATCTGGGAACTCCAGGCTTGTCATCAGCCATGAACACAACTGGAAGATGACTACATCAACTGTGACTTGGTGGAAATTGACCTGAAGCCTACAGACCAAACTCTACAGTAAAAGAGAAAAGAAGTCAAAGAGACTATGGGAGAAAATTGGAGACATGGCTTAGGGAGAAGTAGGCGGTGGTGCTTCAGACGGCAGTAAGCCAATGCAAAAGACAAAGGCACAGGAGAGACGAGAACACTGGGAACCCACAGGTAGCATGTTTCCCAATGCCACTTGCTCTAACCAGCAGCTTATCTGAATGGTACAAGTCCTTGCCAACAAAGGGTGTTGAGTCTGGAGTTTTCAAATCATCAGTCTTGGCAGATATCGAGTTGAGAGAACACTGTGTTTCTCCTGGAGAGGACACCAACAAACAACCAGGTGCAAACAGCCTGGAAATCATGATCAGAGACAGTACCAGCAGACACAGAAGGAAGATGGTGGTTTCTGGCAGTGTATCTGTGAGAGACACGGCTCGTGGAGATGATTTGATGGGGGCAAAAGTAATTTGGGGCTCTAGCACAAACAGCATAAAGACCGAACTACTGGCAAAGACAGGACGGTGAGGACATTAGCTGCCTCACGTACAAAAGCGAAGTCCAAACCATGGAACACTGTGGAGACTGTCTTCCTCAGTCCAAGTTGCTTAGCCAAAGGAGAACAGACTCTCCAGTAAGGGACTAGAAGAAAGCCCTTCTACCATGCTCTCTTTAAAACACAGCATTCTGCAGGCGTTTGTCTGTTGAGTTGGTTGAACGTCTCCTTTCTTAGGCAAACCAGTGCACACCAAACTAAACCACACCGTATTCAGCACAGAAACACTAAAATGGCATGCAAGGAGAGACCCTGCAGATGACTGTCTTAATGTCAGGGGACAGCCACAACACAACAACAGAGGGCATGCACTCCACAAACACCCGAGACTTCCACAATGGCCAGACCTTGGCCACCCCATGATCTCTTCTTCCTAAAGACATTACCCTAAGGGTAGAAAACAGAATGGGCTTTGTGAATAGAGAGAAGAAGACAGAGACCTGGATCCAATGCAAAGATGGAAGACTCAATTGATGCTGAGGAAAAGAATTAGAAATGATCATAGCCAGGCAATCAAAGTTAAACCTTTAAATGTAACAAGCCCGATGAAGGATTGAAAGCAATATCCAGAATACTCACTGTACATAGAAAAAGACAGAAGACATCAGGGAGTCTCCTACCACAGAGATAAAAGTGATAAAAAAATAAAATCTAGGGTCTCTGATAATAAGATTGGTAGTAGACTGGTTGCAAGGCCAAGAAGCTGGCAGAATCAGAGGATACAATTAGTGACGTGGTAGAAAAATACTGGAAAATAATGGAAGGTAAGTGAAAGAGAGAAGGAAGAATGATGGAACATGACAATAAGTTTATGGAAAACATCAACTCCAAGAAAAAAAAAAAAAAAGGATGTGCCTATTCTTGCACACCTAGGAGTGAAAGAATAAAGAAGGCCAAATATTTCTTTGAGAAATCAGAGCTGAAAATGTCCCTGATCTTGGAGTAGAAACAGAGCTCCATATTAAGAGGCACAGAGTACTCCCATCACCATCAACAGATTCAGAGCAATACAATACAGTGTCATCCCCCCTGCAAAAGATAGCAAGGGAGTTATTCTCGTAATGCAAAAATGTGTGCGAGAGTAGTTTGTCCATAGCCAAGTCACTGACTTCAAGGCGACCAGTTATACCAGCTCTCAAAGCAGGTCGGATAGAACAATCAACACCAGGCCAAGCCAAAATGCGTATCCCCTGCATTTCTGAACAATGACAGAGCAGTGATTCTGTCTAGAACTCTGAGGTATTAAGAAGACAAAGATTGGGTCCTGGGGTGTGTCCATCAGTTCAGAAACGGCCTTCAGCTCAGCTCATGATACCAGGGTCATGGCCTTGTCTCTGGTCTCAAGATCCCTGTTCAAGGGCAACTCTGATTCCCTACCACATCTCCATCCCGTGAGTGTGATCTTTCTGTTTCTCTCTCAAGTACGTTCATGTATATTGTTGGACATAAATAAATTTTAAAAAGTTTACAATGATTTACTAGGGCCAGAGTATTGTTTATTTAATTTGGACCTATGTCCCTATGGAATGCACGCAGGTACAGAGCACCTCCCACCGTCTTAAAGTGCCAGGCCTTCACTCTGTGCTCCCTTGTCCATTCTCCTGTTCTTTGTCTTCCTGTACCTCCTCACCAACCTGTATCACCCACTGTCTGTCCCAGTATAGTGGCCCTTTGTTGTCACATTGTTCATCCTTTCCTGGTTCCATTAGAACATGCCCATCTTCTGCAAGAAGCACCATTTGGTTATTACCTGAAACCATTGGGGGATGGTAATGAGAAGGTTAAGGCAGGCTTGTGCTGCCATATCTCAATTCAGTTCTGCAGAGGGTAGCTACACCACCCTGTGGGCATGCTCAAGGTTCTGCATCATTCGAATCCTCTTCCATTTGTCTTTTGTAGATACACGTTTTTATCTTGAAACGAGCAAGAGTGCCATTCAGATGGCTTCCCTTGTGCTATAGGTCTCCTCCAACATGTTTCATGCTTGCTCCTGTGGACTCCAAGTAAATGAGTCCATCCTGGGACTCAGGTTCTAGGGTGTAGAGTCTGACTTTGGTGCTTGGTCAGTTTTGAAGATTGGGAGGCCCTATGTCATGATTTCTTGAGATGCTAGAGGAACTCATATCCTTGCTGTTGTAGACTCCAGACATAACTTTGGCAGGGTTGTGGGTGTTCCCTATGAGATTTCCTTGGGTGGCACTTTTCCTGGTCAGAAGCGCCCTGATTGGGAGGGAGGACCATAACATATGCAGGACATGGAGTTCATCCCCTGTCTCTTTTTTGAGACCTGATTCTTTCTTGGCCTTTCGTGGGTAAGATGGATTGGGGGATACTTGTCTTTCTCTGGAGTCCAGATGGCTTTTGTAACTGTCACGACAATAGACTACAAAATCGGCCATGGAGAATGCTACACTGACTCGCTTCTCAAACTGACTTGGTGAGAGACCCAGGCGGCTACAGTATTTGGGGGAGCTGTGGATCCTCTTGGACCACTCATGACTACAACATCCAAGTGTAGATCAGGCGTGGTTTGGGGAGGAGGGGTTGCTATGACCTCAAAGCTTTGTGACATCAGAGAAGCTGTCTTAACTGAAGCAGCAGTCCCTCTCTCATAACCTTTGATTCCTATGGCTTTAGGTAGGAAGCCAGGGAAGGGCTAAAAAGAGCCCTGAGCCTGATCAAGAACTCAGGTTGTCTATGTGTTAATTTCCACTTCCCCTTTCTAGAAAAATAGAAAAGAAAATGATGTACAGCATATCTTTTTTTTTTTTTTTTTAGGCCAACATTTTTCCAGAGATGGCAAGGTTTTCCTATTTCCACTGCAATTTCTAGAGATCTCAATAAACAGTGGGGCCCTGGGTATCATCAGCTCTCTGTGATGTTTGTCATCCTGTGGGTAACAGAGTCCTTGCTCAGCATCTTTTACTTATGGGTCAGTAATGACTAAGGGACGGGAAGTCCTTTTTCAAGGATAAATGTTAGAATATGTATGTATTATGCTGTCTGTGTCCTCATCTCCTCGTGTTAAGAAACACTATTCATAAGGGATTAGGGCTCTGTCTACCTGGCTTTACCTTGGACAGCTTTTCAAATGCTTCTAGAAGATTGATATTCTGCATGATAATTAACCCTTAAGGAAGAACCCATGAGAGCACTCCTTGTCATCTTAGTTAACTCTACCTGCTGTGGTAATGGGTATAGCCATGTTGACTACTTCTCATTAATCAGAGGAAAATGAACGGCTTATATGGATGGCCTGCAAGGCCCAATAGATCAGAACTGTGGATTGAGTTGCATTGCCCTCACAAGGACTATTGGATAAAGAAGGTGCAGTCCACATTGGCAACAGAGTATTCCTCAGCCATCAGAGAGGATGAACCCCTGGTACTTGCATTGACATGAATGTCACAGGATGCCAAATGAAAAAGGCAAGCAGACAAAGGGAAATATAATATGGCTTCTCTCATATGTGCCCCAGGATGAATACCATGGGCCTTAGTAGAAAGAAGGGGAAATGGAAGGGGAAGAAGTCACAGAAGGAGACAAACCAGAAGTGACTCAGTACTCTGAGGTTACAGAAAAGAAAGACATGCAGGAAATGAGGGAACTGGCTAATGGGTGTTGAGAAGTTGTGGAACATCTTAGAGTTTTAGGATGAACTCTAGGTCATATATGGAACTAAAGCATCGTGAATACTTGTCAAAATCGAATGATGGATGATAGGCCTATTTCCTCAACAGAACAAAAAATTAAAATAAAAACAAACTGGCCCTTTCAAAAGCAGGTAAAGATAGACAGAGAAAACGAAAAATTATATTTATATTATCTTTACTTATGAAAATGGCATGGAATTTGTTTCCTATAATGTCCTTATCTGAATTGGGTCTTCATACTTGTAAATTACAGTCTACCTGCCTCCTCCATTTGTGGATTTGATGAGAAGAAACGACATTGACTTCATCAAATGTCTAGAAATGTTGACCAGAAAAATGATTTGGATCTGACCTTCTGTGTGTTGGGAGGTGTCGGATTACTGCTTCAAACGCTTTAGTCACTACTAGAGAGCTAAGGTTTTGTAGGGTTCCTGACTTAATATGTGTTCCTAATTTGATATGTGTCTTGGAATTTAGCCTTTTTCTCAGTGTTGGAATTTTATCCTTTTTCTCAGTGTTGGATTTGCTGGAATAATTGTGTAGATGTGTCATTTCGGTTATTTTTTTTTTCCTTTCTATCAGTTGTCATATGATCTCATAATTTCATCTGTATGCTAGTCTCCCTGTTTAATCCAGGTAATGGCTATTCCCGTTTGTTAAAGTTTTCAAAACTGACAATTGAGTTCTCCAGATTTTTTTCTATTGTTTTGTTTGTATTTCTTTTATTCCAATGATCATATATATTATCTCTCTTTTTCTGTTCACTTTGGATTCCATTTCATCTTTTTCTAGTTCCTTATGCCATCGGTTAGGTTGCTTTTATTTGGTGCTTTAAATTTTTTGAAATAAATGCATTTAGCCCTATATTCTTTCCCCAAAGAATGTTTTGGCATCATCTCATAAGTTTCTTTACTTTCCTTTGTTGAAAGTACTTTATGACTTTCCTTTTGATTGTCCATCTTTAAGGCATTGATAGTTTGGGAGTGTTTGTGTTTTCCACCTATTAGTGTGTGGCTGTGTTTCCCATTCATAAGTGATTTCTTTCCTTTTTCATATCTTTGTGGTCATAAGTATACAAGAAAGGATATGAATTCTCTTCTATTAATTATTACTGGGTTTTTACTTCAGCACAGGATCTGATAGACAATGTTAGGTCTGCCCTTGGGAAGAACTTCTCTTATGGTTCTCCGAGACACAATCTTATGCATGTTTCTCCTATGCTCAGGTGGTCTAGAGAGCCCATGATGACGTCTGTTATTCCTTCCCACCTATCCCTCTGCATGATTTGTCCTGTGCTAAAAGTGGATATCATCGTCCTCAAAATATTGGATTGTGGTCCCCAACTCCCTTCTGTTCTGGTAATATGCTTCCAACATTTAGATACAACCAAGTTGGTGGTGTATCTGTTGGCAATTCTTCCAAGTTTCTGAAGTTTTGATGCTCAATCAAGACAAAACACTTTCTGGTGATATTTTGTCTCTTGAAGGCATAAAATTTCTCTATCTGCCATAGGCACCAATGGATTGGTTCTCTTATCTTTGCCAATTGCACTACCTATGTTTTCCCAAATCCATAACTTCCAAGCTATTGTATCTTTATAGTCAAAGGATCTCCTATGGCTAACATAAGGTCGAGTTGGTTTTGTTTTGTTTGTTTGTCTGTTTGTTTGTTTTCTTGTTGGTCTTTTTTGCCTTTTTTTTTTCAATTTTCATCCTTCCAACAACGTGTTTATAGGAATAGGAGTATTTAGTCCTGAATACTTCAACTAATTATTGATGTGTACAGAGTTAAATTTCTCATTTTCGTTGTTTTTTTGACTTGGATTCTCAGTGCCTTTCCCATTTATGGTATTTTCCTTTGGGTTTGCTTCCTTCAGTGCGATTCCTCCCATCTTCCCCATCTTTTGTGTGTCTTATTTGTGTGTGTATGTGTGCGTGTGTATGTTGTCTGTGTGTTTCACATAACAATTATAATGAAATATCAGTAGTTAGATTTCTTTCCTTTATGGATAGCAATTCAATTTGATATGCCTTGAAAACCCACATTCCATCACTTTCAGCCACATTTCCTGCAAGGAATGTCCCATTAAGTCCTCTTTTATAAACACATATTCTCACTAACTTGCCTTCAAAAAACACCAAATTTTAAGAGCCTGGTTAGAGTAGTATTGTTTGTCCCCTTTTCCCTTGCATATTCACATGCTCCTTGACTAGCATGAGAGAGCAAAATCGCATGTTATTTGTCTTTCTGAGACTGATAGATGTGACATAGCCCTATGCTTTCCACAATTATGCTCCATGAGGCAAGTGTAAAGAATTCATTCTTGCTTACATCTGGGCAAGAGTCCGTGGGGCTTTTGGAGGACAGTGAGATGTTAGTAGTGTCTGGGAACTCCAGGCTTGTCTTTAGCCAGCAACACAACTAAAAGATTACTATATCAAGTGCAACATGGAGGAAATGGACCTGAAGCCTACAAAGTAAATGCCACAGCAAAAGATAAAAGAAGTCGCAGAGACTTTGGGAGAAGACTAGAGACGTGATTAGGGGAGACAGGGGATTGGTGCTTCAGAGGGCAGTGAGATAATCCAAAGAAAGAAGGCACAGGAGAGTGAACACTGGGAACCCCAAAGGAGCATGCATCCTTATGCCAGTGGTTTTGACCTGCAGAAAGTCTGAATGGCACGAGTTTTTGCTAACAAATGGTCTCGAGTCCGGAGTATTTAGATCATTAGAATTGGCAGACATCGACTCTAGAGAACACTGTGTTTATCATGGAGAGTACCTCAACAAGCAACCATGTGCAGACAGCCCGGAAACCATGATCAGAAACAATCAGAGGAGACACAGTGGGAAGAGGGTGGGTTCTGGCAGGGTATCCGTGAGAAACAGTGTTTATGGAGATGACTTGATGGGAGTACACGAAATTTTGGGCTCTCGTACCAGCAGCATGAAATGGAGGTACTGGCCAAAGACAGGATGGTGATGACATTAGCTGCCGAAACTGCAAACATGAAGTCCTGACCATGAAAAACAGGGGGTACTGCCATCCTCAGACCAAGTAGCTTTTTCCCAGAATAGAATCTCCCATAGGGGGATAGAAGAAAGCCCTGCCCACGTGATTTCTCCTGACCACAGCATTCTATAGGTCTTCATTCTATTGTTTGGGTTGAAAGTCTCATTTCACTGGCACACCAGAGCCCACGATGCTAAACCTCACCATATTCATCCATACACCAAACATTCCAAATGACAGGCAAGTAGAGCCTCTTCAGATAACTGGTTTCAAGGATTGGGGACAGCCACAAAACAACAGCAGAGGGCATGCATGCTACACAAATCTGAGACTCCCACAAAGGCCAGACCTTGGGCACTCCATGATCTCGTCATCTTAAAGAATTTACTCTCAGGGTAGAAAACAGAAAGGACTTTTTGAATAAAGAGAAGAAGATAGAGACCTAGATCGAATGCAAAGATGGAAGAATCATTTGACAACAAGGAAAAAGAACAAGAAATGATCCTGTCTAGGCAATCAAAGTGAAACGTCTACATGGAACACACCCGGATATGCAGCCAGCATACTCACTGTACATCAGAAAAACACAGAAGACATCAGGGAGTCTCGAACCACAGAGATAAAAGTGATTTAAATAATAAAATGAGGAGTCCCTGATGAAAAGTTTGGAAACAAACGGGATGCAAAGGTCAGGAAGGTGGCAGAAGCAGAGGATCAAATTGGTAATCTAGAAGACAAATACTGGAAAATACAGAAGCAAATCCAGAGAGAGAAAAAGGAATGGTGGAACTCGACTATGAGCTTAGGGAAGTCATCAACTCTTCGGAAAGGAAAGAGGTGCCTAATTTAAGAGAACTAGGAGTGAGAGAGAAAAAAGAGTGCTGAACATGTCTTTGAGAAATCAGAGCTGAAAATGTCCCTCATCTGGGAGCAGAAACAGAGATCCATATTCAGAGACACAGAAGTGTCCCATCTACATCAACAGAAGCAGTGCATCACAAGGCATAGTGTCATTCCCCCTGCAAAATATAGCAAGGAGGATTTCTCTTAACCAAAATATGCTCGGGAGAATAGTTTGTCCATAGCCAAGTCACGGTCTTCAAGAAGACAAGATATACCCATTCTTGAATGAGGTTGCATAGAGCATGCAACACCAGCCCAAGGGAAAATCTGTATCCCCTGCATTCTGTACAATGACAGAGCACTGGTTCTTGTCTAGAAATAGGATGTATTAAGAAGACAAAGATTGGGTCCTGTGGTGTGTACATCAGTACAGAGGCCACCTTCAGCTCAACTTATGAGCCCAGGGTCATGGAATCGACTCTGGTCTCAGGTTCCCTGCTCTGGGGCAAGTCAGCTTCACCCTCTCCAGCTCCATCCCCTATTGTGATCTCCCTGTCTGTCGGTCGTATACATGCATGCCGATATTTTGGCAAAAAACAAAAACAAATAAACAAACAAAAAACAGTGTACAAGTATTGACTGGGGCCAGAGGATGGTTTATTTAATTTGGATTTAGGTCCCTATAGAATGAAGCCAGGTACAGAGCAACTCCCACCATCCTGAAATGCCAGACTGTCACTCTGAGCTCCCCTGTTCATTCTGTTATTCTTTGTCCTCCTGTATCTCCTCACCAACCTGTAGCATTTGCTGTCTGTCCCGCTCTAGTGTCCCTTTGTTTTCACATTGTTCATCCTCTCCTGGTTCCATTAGAACATGCCCATTTTCCGAAAGAGGCACTTTTTGTTTATCGCATGAACAATTTGGGGGATGGTCATGAGAGGGTTAAGGCAGGCTTGTGCTGCCACATCTCCATTCAATTCCCCAGAGGGCAGCTGCACCAAGCTGTGGGAATGCTCAAGGTTCTGCAACATTCAAATTCTCATCCTTGCTTCCTTTTGGAGATACATGTTGTCATCCTGAAACGTGCACGAAAGTCTTTCAAATGATTTTACTTGGGTTATGGTTCTCTTCCAACAAGCTCTGCGCTTGCTCCTGTGGACTCCAAGTACATGAGTCCGAACTGGGCCTCAGGTTCTCGGGTGTAGGGTCTGCCCTTGTGCTTGGTCACTTTTGAAGATTGGGAGACCGTTTTGGCATGGTGTCTGGAGACACTAGATTTACTCGTTTCCTCACTGTTGAAGACTCCAGACATGTCTTTGGCATGGTTTTGGGTGTTCCCTGGGAATTTTACTTGATGGCACTTTTCCTGGTCAGAAGCTCCCTGATTGAGTGGGAGGACCATAGACATGTGCGGGGCGTGGAGTTCCACCCCTGAGTCATTGTTTGATGCCTGAATCTTTCTTGTCCTATCATGGGTAAGATGGAATGGTGGATTCTTGCCTTTCTCCGGTGTCCAGAGGCTGGTGGTGATAGTCATGACCAAAGACTACGAATTTGACCATGGAAAACATGACACCGATGCACTTCACAACTGCCTTCGTGAGAGATCCAGGCAGCTCCTGTGTTTTGGGAGGGCTTGGGATCCTCTAAGCCCACCCATGACCACTCCATCCTAGAGTAGTGATCAGGCGTGGGTTGAAAAGGAGTGGTTGCTTTGAGTTCAAACCTTGGTGACATCACAGAAGTTGGATTCACTGAAACAGCAGTCCCTCTCTCATGACATTTGAGTCCTATGG
Source organism: Mustela nivalis (assembly GCF_964662115.1). NCBI lineage: Eukaryota > Metazoa > Chordata > Mammalia > Carnivora > Mustelidae > Mustela > Mustela nivalis. Next base: position 40,728 of record NW_028134175.1, on the reverse strand, counting down.
CTTTACGTACTAAGACCCGGGAAGGACAGAAAAAGAGCCCTCTTAGATTAGTCAAGAACTTAGGTTGTCTTGTGTGTTAATTTCCCACGTCCCCCTTGTATACAAAGAAATGAGAAATGATGTTAGGTGTAGCTTCATTTAGACTAACATTTCTCCAGAGATGGCAAAGTTTTGCTATTTCCAATGCAATTTCTATAGATCTCAAGAAACAGTGAGGCATCTTGGGTATTATCAGCTCTCAGAGGTATGTCATCATGTGGGTGATAGTCCTTTCCCAGCGTCTTTTCCTTAAGGGTCAGAAAAGACTGACCCATACAGAAAGTCCCTTCTCTATCATTTTACTGGTCAACATTTCTAGACATTTAAGGAAGACAATGTCGTGTCTTCTCATTGATTCCAGAAATGGAGGACTCAGTTAGACTCTAATTTCATGTCATTTTAATAAGTATAGATAATAAAATATAATTATTTCCTTTTCACTGTAGGTCTTCAACTGCTTTTGAAAGGGCCAGTTTTGTTGTTGTTGTTGTTTATTTGTTTGTTTGTTTTTTAGAATTGTTGATTTATTTTATTGTACATCCAAAACTAATATAACACTGTACATCAATTATATTTAAATAAAAACAACAAAAATAAAATGGGAAGGTATACAAGAATTTTTGGTACACAGTAATTTTTTTTTTATTTAAGTTACCAGTTTATTGTTCACTTTCTATTTTTTTAAAATTTCTTTTCAGTCTGGCGGTATTTATTGTTTTTGCACTACACCAAGTGCTCGATGCAATCCATGCCCTCTCTAATACCCACCAGCTAGTATTCCCAATTACCCATCCCACACCCATTCAAAACCCTCAGATTGGTTTTCAGAGTACATAGTCTCTCATGGTTCACCTTCCCTTCCAATTTACCTCAATTCCCTTCTCTCCTACATCTCCCCTTGTTCTCCATGTTATTTGTGATGCTCCACAAATAAGTGAAACCATATATAATTGACTCTCTCTGCTTGATTGTCTCCAGCATAATCTCTTCCTGTCCTGTCCATGGTATTTCAATAGTTGTGTATTCATCCTTTCTGATGGAGGCATAATACTCCACAGTCTATATGGACCACATCTTCCTTATCCATTTGTCCATCTGGTTTCTTTCTACAGTTTGACAACCGTGGACATTGCTGCTATAAACATTGTGGTACAAACGGGCCTTCTTTTCACTACATCTGTGCCATTGGGGTAAATACCAAATAGTGTAATGGCAGGGTAATAGGGATGCTCATTTTTAATTTTTTGAGGAATATCCACACTGTTTTCCAAACTGGCTGCACCAACTTGTATTCCCACCAACAGTGTAAGAGGGTTCCCCTTTCTCCACATTCTCTCCAACACATGTTGATCCTGTGTTGCTAATTTGGGCCATTATAATTGGTGTAAGGTGGTATCTCAATGTGGTTTTCCTTTGAATCCCCCTGAGGGCTAGTGATGATGAACATTTTTTCATGTGTCCGATAGTCATTTGTAGGTCTTCTTTGGAGAAGTGTCTGTTCGTATATTCTGCCCATTTTTTATATGATTGTCTGCTTTGTATATGTTGAGTTTGAGGAGTTCTTTATAGATCCTGGATATCAACCTTTTATCTGTATTCTCATTTGCAAATAGCTTCTCCCATTCCGTGGGTTGCCTCTTTGTTTGTTGACTGCTTCTTTTGCTGTGCAGAAGCTTTTGATTTTGATGAAGTCCCAAAAGTTCATGTTTACTTTTGTTTCCTTTGCCTTTGGAGACATATCTTGAAAGAAGTTGCTGTGGCTGATATCGAAGAGATTACTGCCTATGTTTTCCTCTAGGATCTGATGGATTCCTGTCTCACCTTGAGGTCATTTATCCATTTTGAGCTTACCTCTGTGTAAGAGAATGGTCGAGTTTCCTTCTTCTACAAATGGATGTCCAGTTTTCCCATCACCATTTATTTATTGAAGAGACTGTCTTTTTTCCACTGTATATTTTTTCCTGTTTTGACGAAGATTATTTGCCCATAGAGTTGAGGGTCTATATATGGGCTATCCTCTTTATTCCACTCGTCTATGTGTCCGTTTTTATGCCAGGACAATGCTGTTTTGGTGATCACAACTTTGTAGTAAATCTTGAGATAAGGTACGCAATGCCCCAGTTTTATGTTTGTTTTTCAACATTTCTTTAGAAATTCTGGGTCTCTTCTGATTCTATACAAAATTTTAGGATTATTTGCTCCAGCTCCTTGAAAAATACCGGTGGAATTTTGATAGGAATGGCATTAAAACGATAGATTGCTCTAGGCAGTATAGACATTTGGACAATGTTTTTTCTTCCAATGCGAGATCATGGAATGATCTTCCTTTTTTGTGTGTGTCTTCTTCAATTTCTTTAATGGGTGTTCTGTAGTTCCTCAAGTACAGCTCCTTTACCTTTTCAGTTAGGTTTATTCCCAGATATCTTATAGTTCTTGGTGCTATAGTAAATGGAATCGATTCTCTAATTTTCCTTTATGCATTTTCATTGTTAGTGTATAGAAAGCCACTGATTTCCATATATGACTTTGTATCCTGCCATGTACCTAAATTGTTGTATGAGTTCTAGACATTTGGGGATAGAGTCTTTGGGGTTTTCCATATAAAGAATCATGTCATCTGCGAAGCGAGAAAGTTTGACTTCTTCATTGCCAATTTAAATACCTTTTATTCCTCTTTGTCTGATATCGGAAGATATAAAGGGGGAAAGAGCCACCAGAGTCGACCGATTGGAAAGTAATGCCCCAATACAAGAGTGCCCTCTGTCTTGGGACCACCATTAACTTGGACTCATGTTGAAAGCACTCAAAAACAGCAAAGGATCACGGGGTTAAAGGATCACTGACAATTGAGGCGGCTAAGGACAGGGGCTTATGTCCCGGAACAAGTTTAGAATTTTCTGGTGCTGAGCTAGAGACAGTGTGGCAGATTAACCAGCTCCTTGTTCCTGAGCCACCAGTGCACCTGAGGTGTGTTGTGTCCAGTTTCTTTAAGGGGTGGGAGCCACACCATACAGCAAATTGCCGAGCCTTGCCTGAGACACGTGCACCCCTCACCTTCCCCTGCCTGAAGGCCCAGCTTGGTGCTCTTAAACCCTTGACATACTATCAGAGCCTGAGAGGCGCCTGTGACCCACACCCTACCCTATGAAAGGTGTCACATGCCCGGCGCTCTTAGACCCGGAAAGACCAGGTGCTCCAAGCCCAGGTCAGTGGGAAAATCTCAGTGTGCAATCACTTCTTGGAACCACTCTGGTGGTCTGGAGCTGCCCACACTGCTGCTGTGGTTTTCAGTACAAGCAAAAGATCCTGCATCCCCTGGGACCGTATCTCAATATAAGCTCTGCCATTGGCCAAAAGGGAATTTATATGTGCCCTGCAGAACCTACAGAGGAGCAGATAGAGGTTTCTCTCTGTCAGGGAGGTCAGGCTGCAGTTTACTTTCCTCTAAAACTCCAAGAACCATCAAAAGCAGTCAAGGCGAGAGAGAAAAAGTGAACAAATACAAAAACAAAAACAAAAGCCTGAAAAAACCGGTTTCCTCAGAGCCCACCCCCATGAGTGGGGAGGGAGGACTTAAATCAGGTAACATCATTGACTGAAAACCCACGTGGCAGGCCCCTCCCTCAGAAATAAAACCAGCAAAGTAAAAAATTAAAAGACTACAAGAGAACAACCACCACTATTTCATAGATACAACTTTAATTTTAATTCATTCCCAATATTCTGGTTTTTTATATAGATTTTTTTAAGTAAATTTTTTATTTTCAGCTTAACAGTATTCATTATTTTTACACAACACCCAGTGCCCCATGCAATCCATTCCCTCTATAATAGCCACCACTTGGTAGCCAGACCGCCCACACCCCCGCCCCTGCAAAATCCTCAGATTGATTTTCAGAGTCCATAGTCTCTCATGGTTCACCTCCCCTTCCAATATCCTCCATCTCCCTTCTCCTCTCCATCTCCCCATGTCCTCCATGATATATGTGATGCTCCACAAAGAAGTCAAACCATAGGATGATTGACTCTCTCTGCTTGACTTGATTCATTCAGCATAATCTCTTCCAGTCCCGTCTGTATTGCTACAAAAGTTGAGTATTTGTACTTTCTGATGGAGGCATAATAGTCCATAGTGTATATGGACCACATCTTCCTTATCCATTCGTCCATGGAAGGGCATCTTGGTTCTTTCCACAGTTGGGCGACCGTGGCCAATGCTGCTGTAAACATTGGGGTAGAAATGGCCCTTATTTTCACTACATCTGTATCTTTGGGGTAAATACCCAGTATCGCAATTGCAGGGTAATAGGAAAGCTCTATTTTTAATTTCGTGAGGAATCTCCATACTGTTCTCCAAAGAGGCTGCATCAACTTGCATTCCCACCAACAGTGGAAGAGGGTTCCCCTTTCTCCACATCCTTTCCAACACATGTTGTTTCCTGTCTTGCTAATTTTTGCCATTCTAACTGGTGTAAGGTGATATCTCAATGTGGTTTTCATTTGAATCTCCCTGATGGCTAGTGATGATGAACATTTTTTCATGTGTCTGATAACCATTTGTATGTCTTCATTGGAGAAGTGTCTGTTCATATCTTCTGCCCATTTTTTGATATGATTGTCTGTTTTGTGTCTGTTGAGTTTTAAGAGTTCATTATAGATCCTGGATATCAATCTTTTGTCTGTACTGTCATTTGCAAATACCTTCTCCCATTCCGTGGGTTGCCTCTTTGTTTTCTTGACTGTTTCTTTTAATTTTGATGAAGTTGAAAAAGTTCATGTTTGCTTTTGTTTCCTTTGCCTTTGGAGATATATCTTGAAAGAAGTTGCTGTGGCTGATATCGAAGAGATTACTGCTTATGTTCTCCTGTAATATTTTGATGGATTCCTGTCTCACATTGAGGTCTTTAATCCATTTTGAGTTTATCTTTGTGTACGGTGTAAGATAATGGTCCCGTTTGATTCTCCTATATAGCTGCCCAGTTGTCCCAGCACCATTTATTGAAGAGATAGTCTTTTTCTATTGTATATTTTTTTCTGCCTTGTCAAAGATTAATTGACCATAGAGTTGAGGGTCCATATCTGGGCCCTCTACTCTCTTCCACTTGTCTATGTGTCTGTTTTTATGCCAGTACCATGCTGTCTTGGTGATCACAGCTTTGTAGTAAAGTTTGAAATCAGGTAACGTAATGCCCCCCATTTTATTTTTGTTTTTCAACATTTCCTTAGCGATTCTGGGTCTCTTCTGAGTCCATACAAATTTTAGCATTATTTGCTCCAGCTCTTTGAAGAGTATCGGTGGAATTTTTATCAGAATAGCATTGAAAGTATAGATTGCTGTAGGCAGTATAAACATTTTAGCAATGTTTATTCTTCTGATCCAAGAACATGGAATGCTCTTCCATCTTTTTGTGTCTTCTTCAAATGCTTTCATGAGTGTTCTGTAGTTCCTCGAGTACAGATACTTTACCTCTTTCGTTAGTTTTATCCCCAGGTATCTTATGGTTCTTTGTGCTATAGTAAATAGAATCGATTCTCTAATTTCCCTTTCTTTATTTTCATTACTAGTGTATAAGAAAGCCACTGATTTCTGTAGAGCGACTTTGTATCCTGCCACTTTGCTGAATTGTATGAGTTCTAGTAGTTTGGGGGTGGAGTGTTTTGGGTTTTCCATATAAAGAATAATGTCATTTGCAAAGAGAGAAGGTTTGACTTCTTCATACCAATTTGGATACCTTTTATTTTTCTTTATTTTCTGATTGATATTGCTAGGACTTTTAATACTGTGTTGAACAAGAGTGGTGAGAGTGGGCATCCTTGTCATGTTCTTTATCTGAATGGGAAGGCTGCAAGCTTTTTCCCATTGAGGATGATACTCACTGTGGGTCTTTCATAGATATATTTTATGAAGATCAGGAATGTTCCCTCTATTCCTATATTTTGAAGCATTTTAATTTGGAACGGGTGCTGGATTTTGTTCAATGCTTTTTCTGCATCAGTTGAGAGGACCATGTGGTTCTTGTCTCTTCTCATATTAATTTTTTCTATGACATTGATTGATTAGCGAATGTTGAACCATCCTTGTAGCCCAGGGATGAATCTAAACTGGTCATGGTGGATAATCTTTTTAATGTCCTGTTGGATCCTGTTTGCTAGGATCTTGTTGAGAATCTTAGCATCAATATTTATCAGTGATATTGGTCTGAAATTCTTTCTGGTAGGGTCTTTGCCTGGTTTGGGGATCTGGGTAATGCTGGCTTCAAAAAGAGTGGAAGTTTTCCTTCTGCTTCAGTTTTTTCTTTTTTTTAAACAGCTTCAGGAGAATATGTGTTATTTCTTCTTTGAAAATTTGGTAGAATTCCCCAGGGAATCCATCAAGTCCTTGGCTCTTGTTTTTTGGGAGGTTTTTGATCACCACTTCAATCTCGTTACTAGATATTGGTCTATACAGGTTGTCAATTTCTTCCTGGTGCAATTTCAGAGTTTATAGTTTTCCAGGAATGCATCCATTTCATTTGGTTGCTTAGCTTATATTCATTTAACTGTTGATAATGATTTATGACGATTGTTTCTACTTCCTTGGTGTTCGTTGTGATCTCTCCCTTTTTATTCATAATTTTATGAATTTGAGCTTTCTCTATTTTCATTTGGATTAGTGTCACCAATGATTTATCGATCTTATTGATTCTTTCAAAAAACCAGCTTCTAGTTTCATTGAAGCATTCTACTGTATCTCTGGTTTCTAACTCATTGATCTCAGCTCTAATCTTGATTATTTCCCTTCTTATGTGTGGAGTTGGTTTTCTTTGTTATTGATTCTCCAGTTCTTTAAGGTGTACAGACAGTTGGTGTGTTCTGGATTTTTCAATTTTTTTTGAGGGATGCTTGGATGGTTATGTATTTCCACCTTAGAATCGTCTTTGCTGTATTAACATATTTATCATCACAGTGAGATGTCCAGAAAATCTAATTATATAATAACCTTCTAATCTGAACTTTTGGTATATACACCTGTGTTCTCTTTTGCATTTTTTCTTTTTCACTTTTTTTTTTAAATTTGAGTTTAGTTTAGACCAGTTTGTTTCTTTATAATTTTTATTTTCTAATATTCATATAGAATTTAACATTATGGCAATCCCCTTTCTCCAATCAATGCTACCCCTATAGGTAAACCAATTTTTAATCCCACTATATCTTAGATAAGTTGAGTTTTTTTAAACAAAGATATCAAGTTACATCCAGGAAGAATCAACACAATCTTCCTCGCCCACACTGAGAACTTATAACCACACTCACATCATTTTTCTCTGCCAAAGTTTCCATGTTTTCTTGTTTGTCCTAACAATATATAAATCTTATATTTGGGGTTCTTTTCGCCGAGTTTCTTTTTTTATTTGCCTATAATTTTATCAGTTTTTTGTTTGTCTGTTTCTGTTTGTATACTTCACAAATTTTCCTTGGGGCCCATTTGGGCTGAGCCTTCTCTTTTATCTTTCTATCTCTCTCTATTCTTTCTCTTTTCTTTTTTCTCTTGTTTGGGTCGGGAATCCTATTGCTCAAAAGCATCCCAGGGTGTACTTTCACTACAGCATGGTCGATACATCCACCTGCATCTGTTCAGTCATCTCTCACAAAAATGACTTGGAGGAGGAATGCACAACAGAAGAAAAATGGATGGGCCTTCTGCAACTGACCTAATGGCTATCAACATATTCAGTATGTCGGAAAGAGTATTCAGGCTCACAATAGCTAGGTTGCAGAAAGCCATGCATGATCAAACAAAATTGATTAGAGCAGAACTGAAAGCCACCAGGGATAACATTCACAATGTAAGGGAAGAACTAAAACCACTAGGGATGATGTTCACAATGCTCTCAATCAGTTCCAATCTAATCTAAATTCTCTAAAAGCTAGGGTAACCACAAAATAAGATAGAATTAATGATCTGCAGGAAAAAAAAGACAGAGAAAGTATCAGGAGGAAGTCTGGCACAAATTTAGAAGCTACAAAAACAGAATATGGGAAATAAATGATGCCATCAAATGTACCAATGTCAGAATTATTGGAATTCCTGAAGGGGAGGAAGATATAGTGGAGGAGGAAGATGTAGTGAAAGAAGTCTAGAAGATATAGTGGAACAACATCTTTATAAAAATTTTCCTAATCTCATGAATGGAACCAGTGTTCATGTTCTAGAGGCAGAACAGTCTCCCCCTAAAATTATAGATTCCAAAAAAAAAAAAAAAATGAAAGGGCACTGATAGTAAAATTGAGAAATTATAAGTATAGATACAATCGCTTTAAAGCTGCTATGACAAAGAGGATTCTTATATACAGAAGAAAGCCGATCAGAATCATGTCAGACCTGTCCAGAGAGACCTGGCAAGCCAGAAAGGGCAGGCAAGATATTTTCAGGGTACTAAATGAGAAGAATATGCAACCAAGAATACTTTATCCAGCAAGACTGACATTCAAAATCGATGGAGAAATAGTTTTCAAGAACGGCAAGGCTTAAGGGACTATGCAACCACCAAACCGACACTGCAGGAAATATTAAGGGGAGTTCTATAAAAGTGGAAAAATCCTAAGAATAGCATTGAACAGAAATATAGAAAAAATCTACAGAATAAAAGGTTTCAAAGAAACGTGATGTCAATAAAAAACATATCTATCAATAAACACTCTCAATGTGAAGGGCATATATGCGCCCATAAAATGACACAGGGTCGCAGATTGGATTAAACGACAGGACCTATCCATATGGTGTCTACTAAAGACCCATTATGAACCTAAAGATAAACCCAGACTGAAAGTGGCCTCAAAAGATGTCCGGGGTAGCGATTCTCATATCAGATAATTTAGATTTTAAACTAAAGGCAGTAGTCAGAGATACAGAAAGACACTACATCCTTCTTAAGGAGACTATCCACCAAGATGATCTAACAATTGTAAATATCTGTGTACCCGATATGGAAGCAACCAATTACATGAGAAAAAAGGTTAGTCAAGATAAAGAGTCATATTGATATGAATAGATTAATAGTAGGAGATCTTTACATGTTTCTCTCAGAAATTGACAGAGCATCCATGCAGAAAATTCATAACGAAACAAAATCATTGAATGACACATTGGACCAGATGGACCTCATAGACATATACAGAACACTCCTCCCTAAAAGAGCAGAACACTCGTTCTTCTCAAGTGCACATGGAACCTTCTCAAAAGTAGACCATATACTGGGTCACAAATCAGGACCCCACTGATACTAATCAAAACCACAACGAGATACCACCTCACACCAGTCAGAATGGCTAAAATTAACAAGTCAAGAAATGACAGATGGTGGCGAGGATGCAGAGATAAGGGAACTCTCCTGCAGTCTTTGTGGGAATTCAAGCTTGTGCAGCCACTCTGGAAAACAGTGTGGAGGTTTCTCAGAAAACTGAAAATAGAGCTAACCTATGGCACAGCAATTGCACTATTGGGTATATATCCTAAAGACAGAAATGTGGTACTCCAAAGAGGCAAGTGCACTCGAATGTTTATAGCAGCAATGTCCACAATAACCAACCAATGCAAAGAACCTAGATGCCCATCAAAAGATGAATGGATGGGACGCCTGGGTGGCTCAGTTGGTTAAGCAGCTGCCTTCGGCTCAGGTCATGATCCCAGCGTCCTAGGATCGAGTCCCACATCAGGCTCCTTGCTCTGCAGGGAGCCTGCTTCTCCCTCTGACTCTGCCTTCCACTGTGTCTGCCTGTGCTTGCGCTCGCTCGCTCTCTCTCTGACAAATAAATAAATCTTTAAAAAAATAAAAAACAAAAGATGAATGGATAAAGAAGATGTGGTATATATACACAATAGAATACTATGCAGCCAGCAAAAGAAATGACATCTTGCCATTTTTGACCACGTGAATTTATCTAGATGGTATTATGCTTAGAAAATAAAAACTATCGGAGAAAGTCAGCTATCATATGATCTCCTTGATATGAGAAGTGGAGATGGAATGTGGGGTGATGGGGGGTAGGAAAAGAATAAATGAAAGTACATGGGATTGAGAGGGAGACAAACAATAAAAGACTCAATCTCAAAAAACTGACTGAGGATTGCTGGGGTGTGGGGACTGGAGAGGGTGGTGGGAAAATGGATATTGGGGAGGGTATATGCTAGGATGAGTGCTATGAAATGTATAAACCTGGTGATTCACAGACCTTAACCCTGGGGCTAAAAATATGTTATATGTTTAATTAAACAAATTAATTTATTATTATTTTTTAAAAGAATGCTTGGATCAACCAGGGGATCAAAGAAGAACTGAAACAATTCATGGAAACCGATGAGAATGTAGACACTTCAGTTCAAAACCTATAGGATACAACAAAGGCAGACTGAAGGAGAAAATGCATAGCCATCCAAGATTTCCTCAAAAAAAAAAAAAAAAAAGGAAAAATCCACAATTCATCAGCTGTCTCTACACGTTAAAGAACTGGAGAATCAACAACAAATAAAACCATCTCCACACATAAGAAGAGAAATAATCAAGATTAGAGCAGAGATCAATGAGGTAGAAACCAGAGATACAGTAGAATGTATCAATGAAACAAAAGCTGTTTTTTTTTGAAAGAAGCAATAAGATAGATAAACCATTGGCAACACTAAACAAAAGAAAAGAGGGAAAGCCCAAATTAATAAAATCATGAATGAAAAGTGAGAGATTACAACTAACACCAGGGAAGTAGAAACAATCATTAGAAGTTATTATGAACAGCTATATGGAAGGATGCTTTCCGTGGAAACTATAAAGTCCCAAAATTGAACCAGAAAGAAATTGACAACCTGAATAGACCAATATCGTGTAATAATATTGAAGCAGTAATCAAATATCTCCCAAAAAAACAAGAGCCCAGGACCTGACGGATTCACTTGGGAATTCTACCAAACTTTCAGAAAGAAATAACACCTATTCTCCTGAAGCTGTTTCAAAAAATTGAAGCAGAAGGAAAACTTCCCAACTTTTTCTATGAATCCAGCATTACCCTGATCCCCAACCAGGCCAAAGATCCTACCTAAAAGGAGAATTTTAGACCAATATCACTGATGAAAATGGATGCTATGATTCTCAACAAGATATTAGCAAACAGGATTCAACAACACATTAAGAAGATTACCTACCCTGAGCAGGTGGGATTCATCTCTGGGCTACAAGGATTGGTCAGCATTCACAAATCAATCAATGTCATAGAACAAATCAATAAGAAAAGAGAGAAGAACCCCATGGTCCTCTCAATTGATGCAGAAAAAGCATTTGACAAAATCCAGCATCTGTTCCTGATTAAAATTCTTCAAAGTATAGGGATAGAGGGAACATTCCTGAACTTCATCAAATCTATCTATGAAAGACCCACAGCAAATATCATCCTCAATTGGTAAAAGCTTGTAGATTTCCCATTGAGTTCAGGAACAGATGGATGCCCACTCTCACCACGCTTGTTAAACATAGTATAAAGGGTTCTAGCAACAGCAGTCCAACAACAAAGAGAAATAAAAAGTATCCAAATTGGCAATAAAGAATTTAAACTCTTTTCCTTCGCAGATGAGATGATACTTTATATGGAAAACCCAAAATACCCCACCGCCAAACTACTAGAACTCATACAGCAATTCAGCAAACTGGCAGGATACAAAGTCAATGTACATAAATCAGTGGCTTTCTTATACACTAACAATGAAAATACATAAAGGGAATTTAAACAATGTATTCCATTTACTATAGCACCAAGAACCATAAGATAAGTGGGAATAAACCTAACCAAAAAAGTAAAGGATCTGTACTCAAGGAATTGCATAACACTCATGAAAAAATTGAAGAAGACACAAAAAGAGGAAGACGATTTCATACTCTTGGATCGGAAGAATAAACATAGTGAAAATGTCTATACTGTCTAGAGCAATCTATTCTTTTAATGCCATTCTGATCAAAATTCCACCGGTAGTTTTCAAAGAGTTGGAGCAAATAATCCTAAAATTTGTATGGAATCAGAAGAGACCCCAAATTGCTGAGGAAATGTTGAAAAACAAAAATAAACCTTGGGCCCTCACGATAACTGATTCCCGGTTTTACTACAAAGCTGTGATCACCAAGACACATTGATACTGGCTTAAAAACGGACACATTGACCATTAGAACAGAGTAGAGAACCCAGATATGGACCTTGAAATCTATGGGCAAATAATCTTCCACTGTATAGTGGAAAAAATACAGTCTCTTCAATAAATGGTGTTGGGAAAACTGGACAGCTATATATAGAAAAATAAAATTCAATCATTCTCTTACACCCTATACAAAGGTAACTCAAAATAGATAAAAGACTGAAATGTGAGACAGGAATCCATCAGATTCCTAGAGGAGAACATAGGCAGTAACCTCTTCGATATCAGCCACAGCAACTTCATTCTATATATGGCTGCAAAGGCAAAGGAAACAAAGTGAAAATGAACTTTTGGAACTTCATCAAGATCAAAAGCTTATACACAGCAAAGGAAACAGTCAACAATAACAAAAAAAATGAGGCAAAACGTGGAATGGGAGAGAATATTTCCAAATGACAGTACAGAAAAATGGTTGATATCCAGGATCTATAATGAACTCCTCAAACTCAACACACAAAGAACAGACAATCATATAAAACAAATAGGCAGAAGATATGGACAGACATTTTTCCAATGAAGACGTAAAAATGGCTATCAGACACATGAAAAAATGTTCATCATTACTAGCCATCAGGGAGATTCAAATGAAAACCAATTGAGATATCACCTTACACCAGTTAGAATGGCCAAAAAGCAAGATGGGAACAGCATGTGTTAGAGAGGATGGGGAGAATGGGGAGCCCTCTCACACTGTTGGTGGGAAGAAACATTATTGCAGCTACTTTGGAGAATGGTGTAGAGATTCCTCAAGAAGTAGAAAATAGAAATTCCCTATGACTCTGCCATTGCACTACTGGGTCTTTACCAAAGATACAGATGTAGTGAAAAGAAGGGCCATTTGTACCCCAATGTTTATAGCAGCAATGACCATGGTCGCCAAACTGTAGAGAGACCCAAAATGCCCTTCAATGGAAGAATGGATAAGAAAGATGTGGTCCATTTACACTAAGGAGTATTATGCTTTCCTCAGAAAGGATAAATACCCAAGTTTTGTAGTAACATGGACGGGACTGGAAGAGATTATGCTGAATGAAACAAGTCAAGCAGAGAGAGTCAATTATCCTATGGTTTCACTTATTTGTGGAGCATCACGAATAACATGGGGGACAAGGGGAGATGGAGAGGAGAAGGGATTTGAAGGAAATTGGAAGGGGAGGTGAACAATGAGAAACTATACACTCTGTAAAACAATCTGAGGGTTCTGAAGGGTTGTGGGTTGGGAGGATGAGGGAACCAGGTTGTGGGCATTAGAGAGGGCACAGATTGCATGGAGCAAGATAGGGTTTGAATTCTCTTCTATTAATTGCAACTGGATTTGGAATACAGCACACAATATGTAATAGACAATGCTAGGTCTGCCCTATGGAACAACTTCTCCTATGGTCCTCAGAGATACATCTTATGCATGTTTCCCCAAAGCTCAGGTGGTCTAGAGATCCCGTGATGATGTCAGTTATTCCTTCCCACCTTTCAGTCCCTATTATCTGTCCTGTGCTTAAAGTGAATATCGTAGTCCCCAAGAATATTGGATTTTGGTCCCCATCTCCCTTCCTTTCTGTTAATATGCCTCCAACATCTAGATACAACCACGTTGGTGGTATATATGATGGAAATTCTTCCAAGTGTCTTATGTTTGGATGCTCCATCAAGACTAAACAGCTTCTGATAATTTTTGACTCTGGAAGGCATAAAATCTCTCTATCTGCCATAGGCACATTCACTTTGGCTCTCTTCTCCTTGAGAATTGCATACCCTATGTCTCCCCCAGTTCTTCCCTTTCAAGCTATTTGCATCATTATAGCCAAAGGAAATCTCCTATGGCCAACATAAGGTCAAGTTTGATTTATGTTGTTTTCATGTGGACCTTTTTTTGTATATTTTAAAAATTTTCATCCTTCCAACAATTTTTTTTTATAGGGATAGGAAAATTTAGTCCTGAATACTTGATCTAATTATTGATAGGTAAGGAGTTAACTTTATAATTTTGGTTCATTTCTGACTTGTATTCTCTGTGCCTTTCACCTTTATGGTATTTTCTTTGGGATTTGCTTCCTTTATTGTGATTCCTCACTTGCTCCCCATCTTTTGTGTGTCTTATCTGTGGGGGGTGTGTGTTTTGTCTGTGTTTGTTTCATATAACACTTAAAATTAAATTTCAAGAGATAATAACTCGGTCTTTAATGAATAACAATTCAATTTGATATGCCCTGAAAACTCACATTCCATCACTTTCAGCCAAATTTCGTACAAGTTATGTTCCATTTAGGCCTCTTTTATAAACACATATTCTCACTAACCGGCCTTCAAGCAAACACACAATTTTGCGTGCCTGGTTAGAGTCATATTTTTTGTAATTTTCCCCCCTGCTTTTTCAAATGTTCCTTGACTATGATGAGAGAGTAAAATTGTTATTTGTATTTCTGAGACTGAGAGATGTGATATAGCCCAATGCTCAACAAAACTCTACCACATGAAGCTAGTGGCAAGAATTCGTTCTTGATTATAACTGTAAGAATCTGTGGTTCCTATGGAGGACAGATTTGGTAGTATTTTCTGAGAACTCCAGGCTTGCCTTCAGCCATGAACACAAACTGAAGATTACCACATATAATGAAATATGGTGGAAAATGACCTGAAAAAGCATACCAAACTCCACAGTAAAAGAAAAAAGTAATCCCAGAGAATATGTGAGAAGATTTGAGACATGGCTTAGGGGATATGTTGTCGTTGGTACTTCAGAGTGCAGTGAGCCAATGGAAAAGGTAAAGCCACAGGAGAGAGGAGTACACATTGGGAACCCACATGATGCATATATCCCAAAGCCATTGCCTTTGACCAGCCGAGGGTCTGAATGGCACAAGTTCTTGCCAACAAAGAATCTTATTGCCCAGAGATTTCAGATCAGCCTGCTTGGCAGACATCGACTCAATAGCACATTGTGTTTCTATTGGACAGGACACCACCAAACTACCAGGTGCAGACAGCCAGGAAACCATGATCAGAGACAATGCCAGAAAACATAGTGGGAAAATGGTGGGTTCTGACAGTGCATCCATGAGAGGCAGGGTTCGTGGAGATGACTCGATGGGGGCATAATAAATTTTGGGTTCTCGCACCAGGAGCATAAAGACTGAGTTCCTGGCCAAAGACAGGACGGTGAGGACATTTCCTGCCTAACCTGCAAGCAAGAAGTTCCAACTGTGGAACACTGGGGGGACAGCCTTCCTCAGTCCAAGTTGCTTAGTCCCAGGGGAACAGACTCTCCCATAGAAGACTAGAAAAGCCCTGCCCACATGCTCTCTCATGACCACAACATTCTGCAGGCTTCATTCTGTTGTGTTGGTTGAATTTTTCTTTTCACAGGCACACCAGAGCCCACCAAGCTAATCCTCACCCTATTCAGCCTAGACTCCAAACACTCTGAACATCAGGCAGGAGAGCCTCTGCATATGACTGGCTTCAAAGACAGGGGACAGCAACAACACAACAGCAGATGGTATGCATGAAAAACCCACCTGAGACTCCCAAAAGGGCCAGCCCTTGGGCACTCCATGATCTCTTCTTTTAAAGATATTACGCTCAGGCTAAAAAAGAGAATGGGCTTTTCAAATACTGAGAAGAAGACAGAGACCTGTATGTAATGCAAAGATGGAAAAATCAATTGATGACGAGGTAAAAGAACAAGAAATGACCATGTCCAGGCAGTCAAGGGAAACCTTTGCATGTAACGTGCCTGATGGAGGATTGATAGCAGCAGCCAGAATACTCACTGTACATCAGAAAAAGCAGAAGTCATCAGGGAGTCTTGAACCACACAAATATAAAGTGATAAAAATAATATAAATAAAATAAAAAAAATAAAAAAGAGTCCTGGATGAAAAGATTGATAGCAGATTGAATTGAATGCAAATATGTATAGATATGTAAAGATAATTAAAATACACTACTTTCCTTTTCTCCGTCTGTCTTCATCTGGTTTTGAAAGGTACAGATTGTTTTTCTTTTAATTTATTTGTTATTTGAGGAAGCTAGCCTATCATCCATCATCCGTTTTTGACAGAATATTCATGAATGCTTTCATTCCATATATAACCTAGTGATCATGCTAATATATGCCACAACTCCTCAACACCAGTTCCCTCATTCCTTGCATGTCATTCTTTTCTGCAACCCTCAGCTTGGTTCTCAGAGTCCTGAGTCACTGCTGGTTTGTCTCCTTCCCTGACTTATTCCCCTTCTGGTTTCCCTTCCTTTCTAAGGGCCATGGCATTCCTCCTAGGGCACATGCAAGAGAAGTCATATGATATTTCCATTTGTCTGCTTGCTTTTTTCATTTTGCATCACCCAGTCATGTGGCATTCATGTCAATGCAAGTACCAGGGTTTCATCGTCCCTGAGGGCAAAAGAATACTGTGTTGTCAACATGGTCCACACCTTCTTTATCTACTAGTCATTGCAAGAGCATTGTGGCTCATTCCACAGTTCTGCTCGAGTGGGCATTGCATGCCATTGATATAGACCATTCCACTTTCTCAGATTAAGATATTTGGTCAACATGGGTATACCCAATGCCACAGCAGATAGAGTTAACTAATGATGACAAGGTGTGCTGTCCAAGGCTCTTCCTTAAGAGTTAGCTCTCATGCAGAATGTCACTCTACTTGAAGCCTTTGTAAAAGTGTTTAAATTAAAGCCGAGTAGACAGAACCCTAATCCCTTATGACTAGTGTTTCAGAACACTAGGAGATTAGGACAGGCATCACAATACATCCATGCCCTAACATATTTTCTTGAAAACAGACTTTCTGTCTCTTAGTCTTCACTGACTCATAGGGGAAAGACACTGACAAAGGACCCTCTCACTCACAGGATCACAAACCCCACGGAAGGCTATTGATAGCCAAGATGCCTCACTGTTTCTTGAGATCTCTAGAAATTGAAGTGGAAATTGTAACACCTGGCCATTCCTGGAGAAATATTGGCCTTAAGGATGGTATACCGAAGGTCATTATCTTTACTCTTTCTCTAGAAAGGGAAAGTGGGACATTAACACAAAGACAACCTGAGTTTTTGATTAGGCTCAGAGGACTGTTTTGAATCCTTGTACCCTGGTTTTGTTTTTGTTTTTTTTTCAAATGATGCACATGCACGTATTTAACAGAGAAACAGAGAGATCACAATGAGGTGGTGGAGCTTGAGAGAGAGAACCTGACTTGCCCCTGAGAAGGGAACCTGAGACCAGAGTCGATGCCATGGCCCTGGGATCATGAGATGAGAGAAGGCCATCTCAGAACTGATGGACACACTCTGGACCCAGTCTTTCTCTTCTGAATACCTCCTAGTTCTAGGCAAGAACCACTGCTCTGTCTTTTTCAGCAATTCAGGGGATACATATTTTGGCTTGGGCTGGTGTTGCTTGAGTTTTCTGACCTGCTTTGAAGCTGATGTAGCTTGTTCCCTTGAAGTCAGGGATTGACTATGGACAAAGTACTCTCCCACGCATATTTGGGTACATAAAATTCCTCCATTGTAGATTTTGCTTGGGGAATGATACTATGTCTCGTGTTGCTCTGTTTCAGTGGTTGGGAGTCTTCTTTGCCCCTGAATCTGGATCACTGCTTCTGCTCCCAGAAGAGGGACATTTTCTGAGTGATTTATCAAAAAAA
Organism: Mustela nivalis; assembly: GCF_964662115.1. Classification (NCBI taxonomy): domain Eukaryota; kingdom Metazoa; phylum Chordata; class Mammalia; order Carnivora; family Mustelidae; genus Mustela; species Mustela nivalis. Next base: position 22,812 of record NW_028134175.1, on the reverse strand, counting down.
AAAAAAAATGTTCAGCCGTCTTCTTTTCTCTTGCTCCTAGTTCTCATAAAATAGGCACATCTTTCCATTCCTTGGAATCGATGATTTCCCTAAGCTCATTGTCATGTTCAATCATTCTTCCTTCTCTCTTTGGATTTGCTTTCTTATTTTCCAGTCTTATTCTTTCAAGTCAATAATTTTATCCTCACATTCTGTCAGCTCTTTTGACTTTACATCCAATCCGCTACCCATCTTTTCATCATGAACTCTTTATTTTATCTTTTTTTAATCAGTTTTATCTCTGTGGTTAAAGACTTCCTGATGTCTTCTGTCTTTTTTTTTTTTTTTATGTACAGGGAGTATCCTGGCTATAGAGTTCGATTCTCCATTGGGCGTGACACTTGTAGAGGTTTCACTCGTATTGCATGGCCATGATCATTTTTTTTGTTCCTTTTCCTTGGCATCAATTGATACTTCCATCTTTGAATAGAATCTAAATCTCTGTCTTCTTCTCTGTACTCAAAATCCAATTCTGTTTTCTACCCTGAGAGTAATTTATTTAGGAAGAAGAGGTGGTGGAGTGCCCAAGGGCTGGCCATTGAGAGAGTCTAAGGTGTGTGTGTGTGTGTGGCACGCATGCCCTTTGATGTTGTGTTGTTGCTTTCCCCCTGTATTAGAGGCCAGTTATCTGCAGGGGCTCTAGTTTCCTGCCATTTGATGTGTTTGGGGTCTGGGCTGAATATGCTGAGGTTTAGCTTGCTGGGCTCTGGTGTGCCCATGAAAGGAGACATTCAACCAACTCAACAGAATGAAGGCTTGCAGAGTGTAATGGCCAAAAGAGAGCATGAGGGCAGGGCTTTCTTCCAGTCCACTACAGGAGAGTCTGCTTTCCTGGGACTAAGCAACTTGGACTGAGGAAAGCATCCCAAAGAGTTCCGGTGCTTGGGATTTCGTGTTTACCGGTTAGGCAGCTAATATCCTCACCGTCCATTTCCCCACTATTTCTCCTGGTATTGTCTCTGATTATGGTTTCCAGTCTGTCTGCATATGGTTCCTTGTTGGTGTCCTCTCCAGGAGAAAACCAGTGTTCTCTTGAGTCGATATCTGCCAAGCCTGCTGATATGAAATCTCCAGGATTCAAGAACCTTTGATGGCAAGAAGCATGCAGTGAAGACCCTCTGCTGGTCACAACCAATGACATTCGGAAATATGCTCCTTGTGAGTTCCCAGTATGCTCCACTCTCCTGTACCTTTGTCCTTTGCATTGGCTCACTGCCCTCTGAAGCACCAACTGCCCATGTCTTCTTAAGCCATGTCTCCAATCGTCTCCCCTAGTTTCTGCAACTTATTTTCTCTTTTGCCATGGAGTTTAGTTTGTAGGCTTCAGTTCAGTTTCCACCAAGTTGTAGTTGATGTGGTAATCCTCCAGTTGTGTTCATGACTGAAGAAAGCGTGGAGTTCTCAGACACTGCTACCATCTCACTGTCCTCCAAAGGTACCTCGGATTCTTACTGAGGCATTAGAAAGAATGAATTCTTGCCACTTGCCCCATGTGGCAGTGTTATGGAGAGCATTGGGCTATGTCACACCTATCAGTCTCAGAATGACAAATAACATACGATTTTACTCTCTCATATTAGTCAAGAAATATGTGGAAAAGCATAGGGAAAATGTACTAACAAGACAACTCTAAACAGGCACACAAAATATGGTGTTTGTTTGAAGGTAGGTTTCTTAGAATATGTGTTTATAAAAGAGGACTACCTAGGACATACTTTGTAGGAAATGTGGCTGAAAGTGATGGATTCTGAATTTTCAAGGCATGTCAAATTGGATTGTTATCCAAAGAAGACCAACTTACTACCTCTTGAAATTTAATTATAAATGTTATGTGAAACACACACAGACAAATACACACACACACTCACACACAGATAAGATACACAAATGATGGGGACAAAGAGAGGAATCCCAATAAAGGAAGCAAACACCAAATAAAATGATATACAGGGGAAAGGCACAGAGAATCCAAGTCAGAAATCAACCAAAATGAGAATGTTTACTCCCTACCTATCAATAATTAGTTCAACTATTCAGGACTAAATTCTCCCATCACTACAAACAGATTGTTAAACTGGATGAAAATTTTAAAAAAAGAAAAAAAGAAAAAAAAAGGCCAAACTGTCCCCAAGAAAACAACAAAAATTAAACGAGCTCGACCTTCTGTTACCCATAGGAGATTTCCAAAGAATATGAAGTTACAGATATCTTGAAAGTGAAGGAATCGGGAAGATATAGGTTATGCAAATGACAAAGAGAAGGAAGCCAAAGAGATTGTGCCTATGGCAGATAGAGAGATTTTATGACATTGAGAGACAAAAGATTACCGGAAGGTGTTTTGTCTTGATGGAGCATCAAGACATCAGAAACTTGAAAGAATTGCCAATATATACACCACCAATATGGATGTATCTAAATGTTGGAACCATATTAACAGAAAGGAAGGGAGACGGGGTCCTCAATCCAATATTGTTGGGAACTACGATATCCTCTTTCAACACACTACAGATCATCCAGATGCAAAGGTGGTAGGGAGTAACAGACATCATCATGGAGTCTATAGAAGACCACCTGACCACATGCATAAAATTTTGTCTCTAAGGACCATAAGAGAAGTTCTTCCAAAGGGCAGATCTAACTTTGTGTATCACAGATAGTGTGCTGGAGTCCAAATCAAGTCATAATTAATGGAAGTATATTAAGTGAAAGAATGGAAGAATAAGTATCTTGTATACTTATGACTATGAAGGTATGAAAACGGAAAGAAATCACTTATGAATGTGAAACAAACCCAGACACGAGTAGGTGGAAAACACAACACACTACTAAACTAGCAATGAATCAAAGAAAGAACATCCAAAGGAAGATCAGACAGTGCCATGAAATAAGGAAAGCCAAGAAACTTAACCTATATTGTTTCCCCATAAAATGTTTTTGGGATGATGTGAAAACATTTTATGGGGAAACAATATAGGTTAAATGCGTGGATTTCCAAAAATTAAAAACACAGAAAAATAGCGACCTAACTGGATGCCATAAGGAATAATAAGAAGTAGAAGAACCAAACTCCAAAGTTAACAGAAAAAATGAAATACTACTTTTGACTATAGAAATAAAGGAAACACAAACAAACCAAAAGGAAAAAATCAAAAGAACTCAAACGTCACTTTTGAAAACTTTAATAAACTAGGGAAGCCATTACCTGAATAAAACAGGGAGATAAGCACACAGCTGAAAGTATAAATCCACATGACGGCTGATAGAAAAAAAAAAACCTGAAATACCCCTCTACACAATTATGCCAGCAAATCAAAGACTAAGAGAAAAGAATTTATTCCAAGACACATATCAACTCCAAAGTTTAGGTCAGTAAATCTACAAAATCTGAGCTCTCTACTAGTAACTAAAGCATTTGAAGCAGTAATCAAACCTCTGCCACACACAGAAGGCCAGGTCCAAATCATTTTCCTGAGCAACTCTTCTAGACATTTAATGAAGGGAAGGTTGTTTCTTCTATTGATTCCAGAAATGGAGGCAGGGAGACTCTAGTTTACAAGTATAAAGACCCAATTCAGTTAAAGACACTATAGGAAATAAATTATATGCCATTTCAATAAGTAAAGATAATAAAATTATAATTCTTTCCTTTTCTCCGTCTCTCCTCATCTGGTTTTGCAAAGGCCAGAAGGCCAGATTGTTTTTCTTTTAATATTTTTTGTTCTGTTGAAACCAGCCTATCTACTGTCATTCGTTTTTGACTGAGTATTAACGGATGTTTCAGTTCCATATATGACCTAGTGCTCCTTCTAATATATGCCATACTCCTGAACAACCATTAACCAGTTCCCTCATTCCCTAAATGACTATCTTTTCTGTAACCCATAGCTTGGTTCTCAGAACCTGGGTCACCCCTGGTTTGTCTACTTCTCTGACTTCTTCCCCATCAGTTTTCCTTTCTTTACTAAGGGCCATGGTATTCCTCCTGGGGACATACGAGGGAAGCCATATGATATGATATTTTCCTTTTTTTTTTTTTTTTTTTCTTCCCTTGTTCATTTCACATGACCCAGTTCTGTGTCATTCATGTAAAGGCAAGTACCAGGTTTTCATCCTCCCTGATGGCTGAAAAATAATCTGTTGACAATATGGATCACACTTTCTTTATCCAAGAATCTTTGCAAGGACATTGTGGTTAAATCCACAGCTCTGCTGGAGTGGGAATTGCAGGCCATCAATACGGGCCGTTCCTTTTCCGATGATTAAAGGGACTTTGTCAACATGGCTATTCCCTTTACCACAGCAAGTAGAGCTAACTAACAATGACAAAAAGTGCTCTCCAAGGCTCTAAAATAAGAGTTAGCTCTGATGCAGAATATCACTCTTCTTGAAGCCTTTGCAAATGTGTTTAAGGTAAAGACATGTGGATATAGCCCTAATCCCTTATGACTAGTGTTTGAGAACACTAGGAGATGAGGAAACAGAAAGCAAAATACATCTAAGCCCTAACACTTTTCCTTGGAAATGTACTTTCCATCCCTTAGTTATCACGGACCCATAGGGAAAAGATGCTGAGAAAGGACTCTCACCCACAGGATGACAAAACCCACAGAGAGCTGTTGATACACAAAATGCCTCACTGTTTATTGATATCTCAAGAAATTGCAGTGGAAATAATTAAATCTAACCATCTCTTGAGAAATTCTGGCCCTAAAGAATAGTATACTGAATGTTATTTCCTTTTCTCTTTGTCTAGAAAGGGGAAGTGGGACATTAAAACCCAAGACTACCTGAGTTCTTGATCAGGCTCAGAGGGCTCTCTTTCTCTTTCCCAGGACTTCCTACCTAAAGCCATAGGACTCAAAGGTCATCAGAGAGGGACTGCGCTCCAGTGAAGCCACTTTCTGTGATGTCACAAAGGTCATAGCAAGCACTTATCATCAATCCACGTCTGAGCAGTATACTTGGCTGGATTAGTCATGGGAGGGCCAAGAGGATCCCAAGCCTCCCAAACCGCTGAAGGCACCTGAGTCTCTCACCAAGGCTGTTTGTGAAGCGAGTTGGTGTCACCTTCTCCATGTCCGAATTGGTAGTCTTTGGGGGGTGACTGTCAGCACCAGCCCTATGGACACCAGATAAAGACAAGAATCCACCATTCTATCTTAGCCACCAAAGGTCAAGAAGCAATCAGGTCTCAAACAAAGCCTTAGTGAAGTAATTCCACCCAATCAGGGCGCTTCTGACCAGGAAAAGGGCCACCCATGGAAAGCTTAAAGGGAACACCCACAACCATGCCAAAGACATGTCTGGAGTCTTCAACAGCAAGGACACGAGTACCTCCAGTTTCTATGGAAATTGTGCCAAAACAGCCTCCCAATCTTCAAAACTGACCAAGCACCAAAGGCATACTCTATACCCTAGACCCTTAGGTCCAGGAAGGACTCATGTACTTTATGTCCACAGGAGCAAGCACGGGGCATGTTGGGAGAGACCCATAGCCCAAGTGATGCTATCTGAAAGACATTCATGCCCATATCATTATGACTACTTTTATATCCAAAAGGCCGCATTTGAGAGGATTTGAATGTTGAAGAACCTTGAGCATTCCCACAGGCTGGTGCAGCTACCCTCTGGGGAACTGAATGGAGATGTGGCAGCACAAGCCTGCCCTAAAACTCTCATGACCATCCCCCAAGTGGTTTCATGCGATAAGCAAATAGTGCTTCTTGCCTATAATGGGCATGTTCTCATGGAGCCAGGAGAGGATGAATAATGTGTCAACAAGAGGCAACTACCGGGGGACAGACAATGGATTCTACAGGTTGGTGAGGAGATCCAGGAAGACAAAGAGCAGGAGAATGAACAAGGGAGCTCCTAGCAAAGGTCTGGCATTTTAGAATGGGAGGAGTTGCTCTGTACCTGGCTGCATTCCGTAGGAACTGGGTCCAAATTAAATAAAACGTCCTCTGGCCCAAATCAATCCTTGAACACTGGATTTTGTTTTGTTTTTGTTTTCGTTTTTTTTGTCAAATGATGCATATGCACGTATTTGACAGAGAGACAGAGAGATCACAATGAGGGGGTGGAACTGGAGAGGGAGAAGCTGACTTGCCCCTGATATGGGAACCTGAGACCAGAGTCGATGCCATGGCCCTTGATCATGACTTGAGCTTAAGCCTGCCTCTGAACTGATGGAAACACCCCAGCACCCAATCTTTGCTTCTTTATACCTCCTAGTTCTAGACAAGTACCGCTGCTTTGTCATTGTTCAGAAATTGAGGCGATTCGGATTTTCGCTTGGCCAGGTGTTGCTTGAGCTATCTGACCTGCTTCAAGAGATGATCTAGCTTGTCCTCTTGAAGTCAGTGCCTTGGCTATGGACAAACTATTCTCCCACGCATATTTGGGTAAAGAGAATTCCTCCATTGCTATCTTTTGCAGGGGGAATGACACTATGTCTTGTGGTGCTCTTCTTCTGTGGAGGGTGATGGGAATCCTCTGTGCATCTGAATTTGGATCTCTGTTTCTGCTACCAGATGAGGGACATTTTCAGCACAGATTTCTCAAAGACAAGTTGAGCCCTCTTTTTATCTCTCACTCCTATTCTCCTTCAATAGGCACCTCTTTCTTGGAGTAAGATGACCTCCTTAAGCTCATTGTCATGTTCCACCATCCTTTCTTGTCTCTTCAGATTTGCTTCCATATTTTCCAGTTTTTTCTTCCAGGTCACTATTTGGATGCTCTGCTTCTGCCAGCTTCCTGGACTTTGCACCCAGTCTGCTACAAATCATTGCACCAGTGACTCCTTAATTTTTTTTAATCACGTTTAGCTCTGTGGTTCGAGACTCCTTGATGTCTTCTGTGTTTTTCTGATGTACAATGAGTCTCCTGGCTGCTGATTTCAATCTTCCAATGGGCGTGTTACATGTCAAAGTTTAACTTCAATTGCCTGCACATGATCATTTCTTGTTCTTTTTCCTCGACATCAAATGATTCTTCTATCTTTGCATTGGATCTAGGTCTCTGTCTTCTTTTCATTAGTTGAAAAGCCTATTTTGTTTTCTATCCTGGGTGTAATTTTTTTAGGATAATGAGATCATGGCATACCCAGGGGCTGCCCCTTGAGGGAGTCTCCCATATGTGTGGCATGCATGCCCCATGCTGTGTGTTGTGGCTGTCCCTGGTCCTTGGAGCCAGTCATCTGCAGAGGCTCTCCTTGCCGGTCATTTGGATTGTTTGGGGTCTGGGCTGAATATGATGAGGCTTAGCTTAGTGTGCTCTGGTGTGCTTGTGAATGGAGATGTTCAGCCAACTCAATGGAATAAACGCCTGTTGAATGCTGTGGTCAGGGGAGAGCATATAGGTAGCACTTTTTCCTAGTCCCCCACGGTAGAGTCTGTTCTCCTGGGTCTAAGCAACTGGGACTGCAGAAGGGAGTTCCCTAAGTGTTCCATGGTTGGGATTTTGTGTTTGCAGATTAGGCTGCTAATGACCTCACTGACCTGTCTTTGGCCAGTAGCTCAGTCTTTATGTTACTAGGGCAAGAGCCCAAAATTTCTTCTGTCCCCATCGAGTCATCTCCACGAACACTGGCTCTCACGGATGCATTGCCAGAACCAAACATCTTATTGTGTCTCCTGGGATTGTCTCTGATTATGGTTTCCATGCTGTCTGAATCTGTTTGCTTGTTGGTGTCATCTCCAGGAGAAACACAGTGTTCTCTCGAGTCGATGTCTTCCAAGAGTGCTGATCTGAAAACTCTGGACTCAAGACACTTTGTTGGCAAGAACTCGTGACATTCAGACCCTCTGCTGGTCGCAGCCACTGGCATTGGGAAACATGGTTATGTGAGTTCCCAGTGTGTTCCTCGCTCCTGTGCCTTTGCCCTTTGCATTGTCTCACTGCCCTCTGAAGCACTCCCCATGTCTCCCAAAACCATGTTTCCAGGCTTCTGCCAAAGTTTCTTTGAATTCTTTTCTCTTTTGCTGTGGAGTTTGCTTTGTACGCTTCAGGTTCATTTCTGCCATATTGCACTTAATGTGGTAATACTCCAGTTGTGTTCCTGGATGAAGACAAGCCTGGAGTTCTCAGATACTATTACCATCTCACTGTCCTCCAAAAGCACTTCAGACTCTTACCCAACCATAAGCAAGAATGAATTCTTGCCACTTGCCCATGTGGCAGTGTTGTGGAGAGCATTGGACTACATCACATCTATCAGTCTCAGAAAGACAAATAATATACAATTTTATTCTCTAATGGTAGTCAAGGAACATGGTAAAAATCAAGTGAAAAGGGGACAAAAAACATGACTCTAACCAGGCATCCACAATTTGGTGTTTGTTTGAAGGCAGATTAGTGAGAATATGTGTTTATAGAAGAAGACTACCTGGGAAATTCTTTGCAGGAACTGTGGCTGGTAGTGATCGAATGTGAGCTTTCAAGGCATATCAAATTGAATTGCTATCCTTAAAAGACCGACTTTCTATCTCCTGAAATTTTGTTTTCAGTGTTATGTGAAACACAAACAGACAACACCCACCCACCCACACACACACACACACACAAACACACACCAATAAGACACACAAAATATGGGGTGGAAGTGAGGAATTGCTCTAAAGGAATCAAACTCCAAAGAAAATACCATAAAGGGGAAAAGGACAGTGAATCCAAGTTGGACAAAAATGAAAATGAGAACATTAACTACTTACCTATCAATAATTAGTTAAAGTATTCAGGACTAAATTCTCATTTCCCTATAAACAGATTTTTGGAAAGATGAATATTTAAAAGTTAAAAAAAAAAGGCAAAAAAGGTCCACAAGAAAACAGCAAAAACTAAACAGGCTTGTCCTTCTGTTGCCCATAGGAGATTTTTTTCCACTAAAGATACACATAGCATGGAAGAGACCTATAGCACAAGTGAAGCCAAAAGAAAGACAATATTTCCCATTTCAAGATGAAAACGTGTATCTCCAAAAGGACGTATTGAAGAAGATTCAAATGTTGAAGAATCTTGAGCATTCCCACCAGGTTTTGCAGCTACCTCTGGGAAACTGAATGGAGAAATGGCAGCAGAAGACTGCATTAAACCTCTCATTACTATCCCCAAATGGCTTCAGATGATAAGCAAACAGTGCCTCTTAAGGAAGATGGGCATGTTCTCATGGAGCCCCGAGAGGATGAACAATGTGACAACAAAAGGCCATTACATTGGGACAGACAGTCCCACTGTATGCTACAGTCCCACCGTATGCTACAGGTTGGAGGGGAGATCCAGGAAGACAAATAATAGAAGAATGAACAAGGGAGCTCAGACCTAAGGTCTAGCATTTTAGCATGGTGGGAAGTACTCTATACCTGGCTGCATTCCATGGGGACCTAGTTCTAAATTAAATAAACCATCCTCTGGCCTCAGTCAATCCTTGTAAAATGTTTTTGTTTTTGTATTTGTTTTTTATCAAATGATGCACATGCACATATTTGACAGAGAAACAGAGAGATTACCGTCAGGTAGTGGCACTGGAGAGGGGGGATCAGACTTGCCTCTTAGCATACTCTGAGACCAGACCCTTGGATCATGAGATGAGTAAAGCCCGCCACTGAACTGATGGACACACAGTGGCCCAAACTTTTGTCTTTTTAATACCTCACAGTTCTAGACAAGAACCACTTCTCTGTATTGTTCAGAAAATGCTTGGTCAGGTGTTGCTTGCTCTATATGACCTGCTTCTAGACCTGCTATAACTTGTTTTGAAGTAAGTGACTTGGCTATGTACACACTACTTCCCCATGCATAGTTGGGTAAAGAGTATCCCACCATTGCTAGCTTGGCAGGGGGAATGACACTATGTCTTCGGTTGCTCTACTTCTGTTGATGGTTATGGGACACCTCTCTGACTCTTAATATGGATCTCGGTTTCTGCTCCCAGATGAGGGACAATTTCAGTTCTGATTTCTCAAAGAAATATCTGGCCCTCTTTCTTCTCTCGCTCCTAGGTCTCCTATAATAAACACCTTTTTCCATTCCTTGGAGCTGATGATTTCCCTAATCTCATTGTCATATCTCATCATTCTTCACTTTTTCATTGGCTTTGCTTCCTTATTTTCCAGTGTTTGTCATCCAGGACACTAATTTGATCCTCTGCTTCTTCCAGGTTCTTGAGATTTGCCTGCAGTCTGTTACCAATCCTTTCATCAGAGACTCTTTATTTTATTTTATTAATTTATATTATTTTATTTTTATCACTTTTATCTCTGTGGTTCAAGACTCCCTAATGCCTTCTGTGTTTTTCTGATGTACAGTGAGTATCCTGGCTGCTGCTTTCCATCTTTTTGCGGTCGTGTTACATGTACAGGTTCCACTTCAATTGCCTGGTCATGATCATTTCTTCTTTGCCTTCAGCATCAGTTGGTTCTTCCATTTTGCATTGGATCTATATATCTCTCTTCTTCTCTGTATTCAAAAAGCCCATTCTTTTTTCTATTTTTTTTAAATTTTCAGCATAACAGTATTCATTATTTTTGCACCACACCCAGTGCTACATGTAATACATGGCCTCTATAATATCCACCACCTGGTTCCCCCAACCTCACACCCCCTGCCACTTCAAACCCCAAAAATTGTTTTTCAGAGTCCATAGTCTCTCCCTTCTACTCTCTAACTCCTCAAGTCCTCCATGTTATTTGTTATGCTCCAGAAGTAAGTGAAACCATATGATACTTGACTCTCTCTGCTTGAGTTACTTCACTAGAATAATCTCTTCCAGCCCCATCCATGTTGCTATAAAAGTTGGGTATTAATCCTTTCTGATGGAGGCATAATACTCCATACTGTATATGAACCATATCTTCCTTATCTATTCATCCCTTGAAGGTATCTTGGTTCTTTCCACAGTTTGGCGACCTTGGGAATTGCTGCTATAAACTTTGGGTTACAGATGACCCTTCTTTTCACTGCAGAGTCATAGGGAAGCTCCATTTTTTATTTCTTGAGAAATCTCAATACCGTTCTCCAAAGAGGCTGTACCAATTTGCATTCCCATCAACAGTGTAAGAGGGTTCCCCTTTCTCCACATCCCCTCCAACACACGTTTCCTATCTTGCTAATTTTGGTCATTCAACTGGTGTAAGGTGATATCTCAATGTGCTTTTCATTTGAATCTCCCTGATGACTGGTGATGATGAACATTTTTTCATGTGTCTGACAGCTCTCTGTATGTCTCCATTGGAGAAATGTCTGTTCATATCATTTGCCCATTTTTTGATATGATTGTCTGTTTTGTGCGAGTTGAGGTTGAGGAGTTCTTCATAGATCGTGGATATCAAACTTTTGTCTGTACTGTCAATTCCAAATATCTTCTCACACTCCGTGGGTTGCCTCTTTGTTTTCTTGTCTGTGCAGAAGCTTTTGATTTTGACCCCTTTCCCTCTAACTACCCATGTCCTCCATGCTTTTAGTTATGCTCCACAAATAAGTGAAACCATATGATAATTGACTCTCTCTGCTTGACTTATTTCACTCAGCATAATCTCTTCCAGTCAAATCCATGTTGATACAAAAGTTGGGTATTCGTCCCTCTGATGGAGTCCTAATACTCCATAGTGTATATGGACCACATCTTCCTTATCCATTTGTCTGTTGAAGGGCATCTTGGTTCTTTCCACAGTTTGGCGACCCGCTATTGCTGCTATAAACATTGGGGTACAGATGGCCCTTCTTTTCACTACATCTGTATCTTTGGGGTAAATACCCAGGAGTGCAATGGCAGAGTCATAGGGAAGTTCCATTTTTAATTTCTTGAGGAAACTCCACACTGTTCTCCAAAGAGGCTGCACCAACTTGCATTCCCACCAACAGTGGAAGAGGGTTCCCCTTTCTCCAAATACCCTCCAACACATGTTGTTTCCTGTCTTGCTAATTTTGGCCATTCTAACTGGTGTAAGTTGATATCTCAATGTATATCTTGAAAGAAGTTGCTGTGGTTCAAATAGAGAGATTACTGCCTATATTCTCCTCTAGGATGCTGATGGATTCCTGTCTCACGTTGAGGACTTTTATCCATTTTGAGTTTATCTTTGTGTATGGTGTAAGAGAATGGTGGAGTTTCATTCTCCTACATATAGCTTTCCAGTGTTCCATCACCATTTATTGAAGAGATTGTATTTTTACCACTGTATATTTTTTCCTGTTTTGTCGAAGATTATTTGCCCATAGAGTTGAGGGTCCATATTTGGGCTATCTATTCTATTCCACTGGTCTATGTGTCTATTTTTTATGTCAGGACCATTCTGTCTTGGTGATCACAGCTTTGTAGTAAAGCTTGAAATCAAGTAACGTGATGCCCCCAGTTTAATTTTTGTTTTTCAACATTTCCTTAGCGATTCAGGGTCTCTTCTGATTCCATTCAAAATTTAGGATTATTTGTTGCATCTCTTTGAAGAATACCAGAGGAATTTTGATTGGAATGGCATTAAAAGAATACATTGCTCTAGGCAGTATAGACAATTTCACACTGTTTATTCTTTTGATGCAAGAGCATGAAATGGTCTTCCATATTTTTGTGTCTTCTTCAATTATTTTCATGAGTGTTCTGTAGTTCCTCGAGTACTATTCCTTTAAATTGAATTGATACTCTAATTTATTTTTCTGTATTTTCATTGTTAGTGTACAAGAAAACCACTGATTTATTCACATTCACTTTGTATCCTGCCAAGTTGATGAATTGCTGTATGAGTTCTAGTGGTTTGGGGGTGGAGTCTCTTGGGTTTTCCATATAAAGAATCATGTTATCTGCAAAGAGAAAGAGTGAATTCTTCATTTCCAATTTGGATACCTTTTATTTCTCTTTGTAGTCTGACTGCTGTTGCTAGGACTTTTAATACTATGGTGAACAAACAGCTTAGAAACCATGAAAAAGAATGAGGGAAATAAATGATGCCATGAAACGTTCCAACGTCAGAATTATCGAAATCCCTGAAGGGAAGGATAAAGAAAGAAGTCTCAAAGATCTAGTGAAACAAGTTCTTCATGAAAAATTTCCCAATCTCACATATTGAACCAGCAATCATGTACTAGACGCCTAACGGTCTCCTCCCAAGATTATAGATAACAAAAACAACCCATCAAGAAAACTGATAGTCAAATTGAGGAATCATAATTGAAGGTATAATCTTTTGAAAGCCACTAGTACATAGAGGTTCCTTACTTACAGAGGAAAGCCCATCAGAATCACGTCAGACCTCTCCACAGAGACGTCTCAAGCAAGAAAGGCCTGGAAAGATATATTCAGGGCACTAAATGAGAAGAACATGCAGCCAGGAATACTTTATCCAGCAAGACTGAGTTTCAAAATGGATGGAGAGATAAAGAGTTTCCAAGACCGGCAAGGCTTAAAAGACAATGCAACTACCAAGCCGACACTGAATGAATATTAATGGGGGTTCTATAAAAGAGGAAAAAATCCTAAGAATAGCATTGAACAGAAATATAGAGACAATTTACAGAAAGATAGACTTCAAAGGTCACACAATGTCAATAAAAACATATCTATCAATAATCACTCTCAATGTGAAAGGCCTAAATGTGCCCCCCAAAAATGGCACAGGGTTGCAGGTTGGATAAAAGGACAGGATCCGTCCATACGTTGTCTACGAGACACTTTTGAACCTAAAGATACACCCAGACTGAAAGTGAAAAGACGGAGAAACATCTTTCATGCCAATGTACTCAATAGAACGCTGGCGTAGCAATTCTCATATCCGATAAATTAGATTTTAAACTAACGACTATAGTCAGAGATACAGAAGGACATTACATAATTCTTAAAAGGGACTATCAACCAAGATGATCTAACAACTGTAAATAGCTCTGCCCCCAATATGGGTGCAGCCAATTACATAAGAAAACTGTTAATCAAGATAAAATGTCATATTAATATGAATGCATTAATAGTAGGAGATCTTAACACACCTCTTTTATAAATAGACAGATCATCCAAGAAGAAAATCCATAAAGAAACAATAGCATTTACTGACACATTGGACCAGATGGACCTCATAAATATATACAGAACATTCCTCCCTAAAACAACAGAACACTCATTCTCTCAAGTGCACATGGATCTCACTCACTATCCACCAAGACGATCTAACAATTGTAAATATCTATGCCCCCTATATAGGAACAGCCAATTACATAAGAAACTGTTAGTCAAGATAAAGAGTCATATTGACATGAATACATTATAGTAGGAGATCGTAACCTGCCTAACATCATCCAAGCAGAAAATCCATAAAGAAAGCATTAAATGACACATTGGACCACATGGACCTCATAGATATATACAGAATATTCCACCCTAAAACCACAGAATACTCATTTTCTCAAGTGCACATAGAACATTAACAAGAATAGACCACATACTGGCTCACAAATCAGGACTCAACCTATACCAAAAGAATGAGAATATTCCCTGCATATTCTCAGATCACAATGCTTAGAAACTGGAGATCAATCACATGAAAACGTTTCTAAGGAACTCAAACACCTGGAAGCTAAAGAGCTCCTTGGTTAAGAATGCTTGGATCACCACACACAAAAATAGACTCCCAATGGATGAAAGACCTCAATGTGAGAAAGGATTTCATCAAAATCCTTGAGGAGAACAGAGGCAGCATGCTCTTTGACCTCAACCGCAGCAACATCTTCCTAAGAATATCACCAAAGTCAACAGAAGCAAGGAAACAAATGAACTATTGTGATTTCATCAAGATCAAAAGGAAACAGTGAGCAAGACCAAAAGACAACTGACAAACTGGGAGTAGATATTGCAAATGACATATCCAATAAAGGGCTAGTATCCAATATGTATAAAGAGCTTGGAAAACTCAACACACAAAGAACAATGTAATACTCTGCAACCATCAAAAGAAAAGAAATCTTGCCATTTGCAATGACGTGAATGGAACTAGAGGGTATTATGCTTCACAAAATAAGCCAATCGGAAAAAGATAACTATCATATGATCTCCTTGATATGAGGAATTGGAGATGCAATGTGGGGAGTTTGGGGAGTACGAAAAGAACAAATGAAAGAACATGGGATTGGGAGGGAGACAAACAATAAAGGACTCAATCTCAAAAACTAGACTGAGGGTTGCTGGGGTGAAGGGGGACAGGAGAGGGTGGTGAGGATATGGACTTCGGAGAGGGTATATGCTATGATTAGTCCTGTGAATTGTGTAAACTTGGCGATTCACACTGGGGATAAAAATAAGTTATATATTGATAAAAATAATGAATTAATTACTTTAAAAATTTTTAAAAAGACGAAATCTTGAATCAACCAGGAGATCAAAGAAGAACTCAAACAATTCAGGGAAAACAATGAGAATGAAGACATTTTGGTCCAAAACCTATGGGATACAGCAAAGATGGTCATAATGGAGAAATACATATCCATCCAAGCTTCCCTCAAAAAATATGTAAAAATCCAGAATACACCAGCTGTCTCTACACTTTAATGAACTGGAGAACCAACAACAAATCAAACCAACTCCATACATAAGAAGGAAAATAATCGAGATTAGAGCTGAGATCAATGAGGTAGAAACCAGAGATACAGTAGAATGTATCGATGAAACTAAAGTTGGTTTTTTGAAAGAATCAATAAGATCGACAAACAATTGGCCACACTAATCTTAAGGAAAGAAATAAAGCCAAAATTAATAAAATTATGAATAAAAAGGGAGAGATAGCAACTAACACCAAGGAAACAATTATCAGAAGTTATTATCAATAGTTATATGCCAATAAGCTAAGCAATCTAGATGAAATAGATGCATTCTTGGAAAATTTTAAATGCCCAAAATTGAACCAGGAAGAAATTAACAACCTGAATAGAACGATATCTATTAACTAGATTTAAGCAGTGATCAAAAACCTCCCAAAAAACAAGAGCCTAGTACCTGAGGGATTCCCTGGGAAATTCTACCAAACTTTCAAAGAAGAAATAACACCTATTCTCCTGAAGCTGTTTCAAAAATTGAACCAGAAGAAAAACTTCCAGACTCTTTCTATGAATCCAGCATTACCCTGATCCTTTAACCAGGCAAGGACCCTATCAGAAAAGAGAATTTTAGACCAATATCACTGATGAATATGGATGCTAAGATTCTCAGCAAGATCCTAGAACAGGATCCAACAGCAAATTAAAAAAAAAAAAATCCACCATTACCAGGTGGGATTCATCCGTGGGCTACAAGGATGATTCAACATTTGCAAATCAATCAATGTGATAGAACAAATCAATATGAGAAGAGAGAAGAACCACATGGTCCTCTCAATTGATGCAGAAAAAGCATTGGACAAAATCTAGCATCCGTTCCTGATCAAAACTCTTCAAAGTATAAGGATAGAAGGACCATTCATGAACTTCATCAAATCTATGAAAGACTCACAGCAAATATCATTGTCAATGGTAAAAAGCTTGCAGCCTTCCTGTTGAGATCAGAAACTTAAGTAAACCCACTCTCACCAATCTAGTTCAACAAAATATTAGAAGTCCTAGCAATAGCAATCAGACAACAGAGAGAAATAAAAGGTATCCAAATTGGCAATGAAGAAATTAAGTTCCTCTCTTTGCACATGACATGATTCTTTATATGGGAAATCCAAAAGACTCCACCCCGCAAACTAATAGAACTCATATAGCAATTCAGTAATGTGTCAGGATACAAAGTCAATGTATAGAAACAGAGGCTTTCTTTTACACTAACAATGAAAATACCGAAAGGGAATTAGGAGAATCAATTCCATTTACTATAGCACCAAGAAGCTTAAGATACCTGGGAATAAACCTAAACAAAGAGGTAAAACCACACCTACAAAATGTTAGAATTGACGGGAGACTTTCGTCCTGAATGCTGAATGAATTATTGTTAGGTAAGAAGTTCATTTTTTCATTTCGGTTGACTTCTGTCTTGAATTCTCTGTGCCTTTCCCTTTTATGGTATTTTCTTTGGGGATGCTTCATTAGTGCGATCTCTCACTTCCTCTCCCTCTTTCGCGTGTCTTCTCTGTGTGTGTGTTCGTGTGTGTGTGCATGTGCATGTCTTAATGTGTGCGTGGTCTGTGTGTTTTTCACAAAAAAGTTATAATTAAATTTCAAGAGGTAGGAATTGGGTCTCTTAAGGTTAGCAATTCAATTTGACATGCCTTGAAAATACATTCCATCCGTTTCAAGAACATCTTCTGCAAGGAATGTCATCATTTGTACTCTTCCATAAACACGTATTCTCACAAAACTGCCTTCAAACAAACACCACATTTTGTGTGCCTCATTAGAATCGTATTGTTTGTCCCTATACCCCTTATTTTTCATATGTTTCTTGACTGTCTTGAGGGAGTGAAATCGTCTGTTTGTTTTCTTTCTGAGAATGATAGATATGAAGGAGCCCAAAGCTCTCTGCAAGCCTGTCACATGAAACATGTGGAAGAATTCATTCTTGCTTATGTCTCAGTAAGAATTTGCGGTGACATGGAGGACAGTGAGATGGTAGTAGTGTCTAATAACCTCGTGCTTGTCTTCAGCCATGAAGGCAAAAGGAAGATGACAACAATAACGGAAGCAGGGTGGAAATTGACCTGAACCCTACACAGTAAACTCCACAGAGTAAGAGATCGGAGGTCGCAGAAACTATGGGAGAAGTTTGGAGACATGGCTCATGGGAGATTTGGGTGGTTCGTGCATCAGAGGGCAGTGACCCATGCAAAGGACAAAGGAACCCACAAGGAACCCACAAGGAACCTGTTTCCCAGTGCAATTGGCTGTGACGAACGGAGGGTCTGAGTTCTTGACAACAAAATTGTTGAGGGCTGGAGTTTTCAGATCAGCAGGCTTGGCAGAAATTGACTCGAAAGAACACCGTGTTTTTCTTGGAGGGGACACCAGCAGACAGCCTGGAGACCATGATCAGAAACAATACCAGGAGATAAAGGTGGAGGAGAGTGGGACCTGGCAGTGCATCCGTGAGAGGCAGTGTTTGTGGAAATGATTCAATGGGTGCATAAGAAATGTTTGGCTCTCAAACCAGTAGCAACAGGACCGAGCTACTGGCCAAGACAGGATGGTGATACATTTGCTGCCTACCCTGCCAACACGAAAACCCAACCGTGAAACACTTGGAGGACTGCCTTCCTCAGTCCTAGATGCTTAGTCCAAGGAGAACACATTCTCCCATAGGGGACAAGAAGAATGCCTTGACCACATGCTCTCTTCTGAACACAGCATTCTGCAGGCCTGCATTCTATTGGGTTGTGGAATGTCTCCTTTCACACACACACCAGATCCTACTAAGCAAAACCTCAGCATATTCAGCCCGGGCCCCAAACACACTAAACGCCAGACAAGGAGGGCCCTTGCAGTTGAATGGTCTCAAGGACAGGGTCAGCCATAACACAACAACAGATGGCATGCATCACACACACACACACACACACACACACAAACCCATCATCCTTTAAGGGCCAGCACTTGGTCACTCCCGGATTTCCTCTTCTTAAAGACATTAACCTCAGTATGGAAAAAGAATGAGCTTTCAGAATACGGAGAGGAAGACAGAGACTTATATCCAAGGCAAAGATGGAAGAATCAACTGATGCTAAGGTAAAAGAACAAGAAATGAACACGGCTAGGCAATCAGAGAGAAACTTCTACATAGAACACGCCCGATGGGGTATAGAAAGGAGCGGCCTGGATACTTCCTGTACATCAGAAAACATAGAAGATATCAGAGAGTCTCGAACCACAGAGATAAACTGATAAAGATAAACGAACATAAATAGCTCCTGAAGAGAAGATTGGTAGGAGACTGGATGCAGTGTGGGAACATGGCAGAGGTAGAGGATCCAATGAGTGACCTGGAAGAACTAGTCTAGAAAAAAGGAAGCAAATTCTAAAAGAGAAGGAAGAATGACGGGACATGACAATGAGCTTAGGGAATCATCATTTCCAGGAATTAAAAGAGGTGCCTTTTGTAGGAGAAGTAAGAGTGAGTGAAAGAAAGAGGGCTGAACATGGATTTGAGATATCGGGGCTGAAAATGACCCTCATCTGGTAGCACAAACAGAGGTCCACAATCAGAGGCAAGGAGATACTACCATCACCTTCCAAAGAAGCAGAGCACCAAAAGACATAATGTCCTTCCCCCTGGAAAATCTAGGCATGTAGGAATTCTCTTTAGGCAAATAGGCATCGGAGAATCGTTTGTCCATAGCCCAGTCACTGACTTCAAGAGGAAAAGCTATACCAGCTCTCGAAGCAGGCCGGATAGCTCAAGCAACACCCGGCCAAGCCAAAATCCTTATCCCCTGCATTTCTGAACAATGACAGAGCAGCGGTTCTTGTCTAGAACCAGGAGGTATTCAGAAGTCAAAGGTTGGGTCCCTTGTTGTGTCCATCAGTTCAGATGCGGCCTTCAGATCAACTCATGATTCCAGCGTTTTGGCAATGAGTGTGGTCTCAGGTTCTCTGCTCAGGGGCAAGTAAGCTTCTCCCTCTCCAGCTCCAACCCCTGATTGCGATCTCTCTGTCTATCTGTCCAATACGTGCATGTGTATAATTTGACAAGATAACAAAAACAAAACCAGGGTACATTTATTGATTGGTGCCAGAGGATGTTTTCTTGAATTTGGGCCTACATTCCTGTGGAGGGTAGCCAGGTACAGAGAACCTCTCACCATCCTAAAATTCCCGACCTTCGCTTCGAGCTCCCTCATTTATTCTACTGCTCTTTGTCTCCCTGGATCTCCTCACCAACCTGAAGCATCTGCTGTCTGTCGTGCTGTACTGACCCCTTGATAACAATTGTGCATCTTCTCTGGGCTCCATTAGAACATGCTCATCTTCTGCAAGAGGCACTGTTTGCTTATCTCATGAAACAATTTGGGGATGATCATGAGAGGGTGAATGCAGGCTTGTGGTGCCACAGTTCCATGCAGTTCCTCAGAGGGTAGCTGCTCCAACCTGAGGGAGTGCTCAAGGTTCTTCCACATTAGAATCCTCTTCAATGTGTCCTTTTGAACATAAAAGTTGTCTTCCTGAAACGGTTAGGAAGTCTTTCAGATGGCTTCACTTGGGTTTTAGGTCTCTTCAAACATGCTCTCCGTTTGCTCCTGTGGACTCCAAGTACATGAGTCCATCCTGGACCTAAGGATAAGGGTCTGCCTTGATGCATGGTCATTTTTGAAGATTGGGAGGCCTTGTTGGCACCGTTTGTGGAGACGCTCAAGGTACTCGTGTCCTCGCTGTGGAAGACTCCAGACATGCTTTGGCACGGTTGCGGGGGTTCATTTGGAGCTCTCCTTGGGTGGCCATTTTCCTGTTCAGAAGCACCGTGATAGGGTGGGAGGGCCTGACCCTTTTGCCGGGCTCAGATTTCCTCCCCTGAGTCTTTGCTTGAGGCCACAATGTTTCTAGGCCTGTCGTGGTTAAGATGGAATGGTGGATGATTGCCTTTCTCTGGAGTCCAGAGGACTGGAGCTGACAGTCATGACCAAACACTACGAACTTGGCCATGGAGAAGGTGACACCAACTCGCATTGCAAACTGCCTTGATTTGAGACCCAAGCAGCTCCAGCAGTTTGGGACGGCTTGGTGTCCTCTTGTCCCACCCATGACTACTCCAGCCAAGTGTAGTGATCAGGCGTGGGTTGATGAGGAGTGGTTGCTATGACCTCAAAGCTTTGTGACATCACAGATGCTGGCTTCACTGTAGCAGCTGTCCCTCTCCAATGACCTTGGCGTCCTATGGCTTTAGGTAGGAAGCCCCGGGAAGGACAGAACAAGAGCCCTCTGAGTCTGATGAAATACTCAGGTTGTCTTGGGGGTTAATGTCCCACTTCCCCTTTCTAGACTAAGAAGAAAGAAAATGACGTTCAGTTTACCTTTCTTTAAGCCAACATTTCCCCAGATACGGAAAGGTGTCCTATTTCCACTAAAATCTCTAGAGAGCTCAAGACACAGGAGACAACAGCTCTCCGTGGGTTTTGTCATCCTGTGGGTGAGAGCGTCCTTTGTCAGCGTCTTTTGCCTATGGGTCAGTGATGAGTAAGGTTGGAAGGTCCCTTTTCGAGGAAAAAGGTGAGGGCTTCGATATCCGGTGCTGTCTGTGGCCTCATCTCCTAGTGTTCTGAAATGCATGGCCAGGGATTAGGGCTCTGTCTCCCTGGTTTTCCCTTAATTACCTTTGCAAAGTCTTCGAGGTGACTGACCTTCGGCATCACAGCTAACTCTTAAGGGAGAGGCCTGGACTGCACCCGTTGTCATCATTAATTAACTATACTTGTTGTGGTACCGGGTATAGACACGCAGACCAAGTCTCTTTAGTCAGAATGAAAGGGAAGGCCTATACTGACGACTTGCAAGGCCCATTCGAGCAGACCTTTGGAATGAGCCACAATGCCCTTACAAGGACTAGTGCATAAGGAAGGTTCAGTCCATTTTGGCAACACAGTATTTCTCAGCCGTTGAAGAAAATGAACCCTGGACCTTGCCTTGACATGAATGTCCCATACCCTGCTGATGGGAAATGGAAAAGGCAAGCAGACAAAGGGAAATGTCATATGGCTTCCCACAATATGTGCTTCGGGAGGAATACCTTGGCCCTTAGTAAAGGAAGGGAAAACTGAAGGGCAAGAAGTCAGAGAATGAGAACCACCAGGAGTGACTCAGGACTCTGAGAACCAAGCTGAGTGTTACAGAAAAGAGAACTGTTAAAGGGGTGTTCAGGAGTTGTGGCATATATTAGGAGGAGCACTGGGACGTACATGCAACTAAAGCATCCGTGAATACTCTGTCAAAAACGGATGATGGATGATAGGCAGGCTTTCTCAACAAAACAGCAACAACAACAACAACAAAAATTCAGAGGAAAATAATCTGGCCCTTTCAAAACCAAAGGAAGTCACAGGGAGAAAAGGAAAGCATTATATTGTTTATTATCTTTCCTTATTGAAATGACATGGGATTGCTTTACCAAAATGTCCTTCTCTGAATTGTGTCTTTATCCTTGTGACTTATAGTCTACCCGCC
This sequence comes from Mustela nivalis, assembly GCF_964662115.1. Taxonomy (NCBI): domain Eukaryota; kingdom Metazoa; phylum Chordata; class Mammalia; order Carnivora; family Mustelidae; genus Mustela; species Mustela nivalis. The sequence continues at coordinate 681 of NW_028134175.1, read as the reverse complement.
TCTTCCATCTCTGGAATCGATGAGAGGACATGGCAATGCCTTCACTCAATACCTAGAAGAGTGGCCCAGGAAAATGACTTGGACCTGGCCTTCTGTGTGTTGGCAGGTGTTGGATTACTGATTCAAACGCTTCAGTCACTACTAGAGAGCTGAGATTTTGTAGGTTTCCTGACCTAATCTTGGGAGTTGCTATGTGTCTGATAATTTATCCTCTTCTCTCCGGTCTTGGATTTGCTAGCATAAATGTGTGGATGTGTCTCTTAGGATATTCTTTTTTCCTTTCTACCAGTTGTCAATTTGTTTTATACTTTCAGCTGTGTTCTTGTCTCCCTTTTTATCCCAGTAATGGCTTCTGCAGTTTCTTCATGATTAAGACACTGAATTGTGAGATCTCCTGATTTTTTTTCCTATTGGTTTGTTTGTATTTTCTTTATTTTGATAACTATATGCATTATTTCATTTTTTCTGTTAACTTTGGAATTTGGTTCTTCTTCTTCTTGTTCCTTCAGCATCGAGGTAGGTTGCTTTACTTTTTTTTTTTTTTTTGGTGTTTTAAATTTTGGAAATGCATGCATTATCCCTATATGGTTTCCCCATGAAATGTTTTGGCATCACCCCATAAGTTTCTTGACATTCCTTTGTTCATAGCTCTTTCTGTTTTTCCTTTGGATTTTCTTTCTT